>NC_044364.1:26633766-26931410 GCF_007364275.1 Archocentrus centrarchus
ATGTTCTCCCTGTGCCTGCCAGGGTTTAGATGGTGATAAACTGGCTGTAGGTCTGCATGTGAGAGTGAATGGCTGTCCAGCTCTATGTATTAGCCCTGTGATGGACTGGCAACCTGTCCAGGATGTACACCACCTGTTTCCCAATTAGCTCCAAAGGGAGAAATATTTTGATGTGATGTAATGGCAAATGAGCAATTAGACACTGGAGTTGGAACCGTAGGCCTCCAGAGCAGTGCCAACATCCAAGCCCTTCTAGAAGCAAGGCTTGCTGCTTGGCAGCGATCTTGGCATTTCAAGGGAAGCCAAGTCACTTTATTTATATGCAGTACAACATTTAAATGCAATAGATGTTGACAAAAGGGCTGCATAGCCAACCGAGTCATTTAAGCCATCAATCCATCCGTCTGCTTATCCAGTTCATGGTTGTTGGGAAGTGTGTGTGTGTGGTGGTGGTGGTGGGGGGGATTGCTAAACCTGGATGTGTCAATCGCAACTCATTCAAGCCATTAAAAAAATACTGAAACAATTTAAACATTAATCAAAAGAAAGTTTAAAAAAGTTAAAAACATGAAAAAAACCAAACATCAATAACAACTGGGAAAAGAAAATAATTAAGGATATACTGGGAAAACTGAGGCTGTACACAAAGGGCATAGTTGTGAAGTGAACCTAATCTGAAACTGGAAAGGCCCGTGAGCTAAGACATGCTTTCTCTTGGGACGGGAATATTGTTAGTATGTTGGATGACCTAATTTGGAGGGGCAGGCTGCTCCAGAGTTTCAGAGCAGAAAAAGAGTCAGGAGCTACAGTGAGTCCATGATACAACGCTGATCAAATTTCAGCCCTCTGCAGTGGAGCTTGAGGTATTTTAATGCTGCAGTCACACTGGAGACTGTGGGACAACCAAAAGTAGAGCAACTGTGTGCATTAAATTTGTGATCTCACTGCCTTTGACATGTTAGCTTTGAGGCCTTGGAACGGGTCTGCGACCACTTGCAGTCAGTTGCAGTCTTCAGTGGGATGCTGGTGCATCGAGCTAGTGATAAAGTGGCAATAAGATGGTGTGCTATCAGACTACTCGTTTGCAACTGGCAATCAGTTTGTGATAATACAGCAGAGCAATTCACTGTAATAACTCTGCAAAAATCACAAATCTGTTGCTGTCTACATACACAGAATTTCACATTAAACAGAAATGTTCAGTGTTTCCAAATTCTCCCAAAGATTTCTAGATTTCAGGATTTGGTGAGTGCCATGTTTCTCTTTATATGTTTCTTTCTAAATTGAGCACAACCCACATACTCAGCCCTGCTGCTCAACCAACAAATGCATTTTCCTTACAGATGTGGTTCAGTTTAAGGGAATTTAACAGGCTTTCCAAAGGTTTAAGATTAAGAAATAATTTAAGAAGTAATTTCCTTACTTTTTGTTCTAAGTTTAATTAATGTTTCTCACGTGTGTTGTGCCAGAATACATCTGTTTCACAGTTGAGTGCGTGAAAGGTTCATTTTCTGCTGTCAGGGCAAGTTCTCCTTTGTTTTGGCACAGCATCTGTGAGGATTATGAGGGCATTTGAATAAGTCTGAAAGGGATTTTGGGAGAAGAAGTCACCATGGAAACCATTTGATTTTATTTTTCAGAGTGTGTTCCTGAGTGAGAAATCCCAGCAGCTGTTCACTAACATTTGGTTTTGTTTACATTCACGTTGGTGATGATAAACTGAGCACGCATCACTGTTGTTGCCTTTCTGTATGTGTGTCTGTCAGTATGAAGAATGGCCAGAAGCAGCCAGCAGATGTATGGCAGATTGGTTTTGTATTTGTGCCCTAATGCAGATTGTTCATGACCAGATCATCAGCTTCACGCAGTTCACATGTGTTTGCCCCAAATGTTCCTGTTTAACCATCTATGGCCCTCCCACAACCCATCTGTTTTCCCTCCTGTCACCATCATCTATTACCTCTCCTCTCTTGTTTTTATTATTTTTTAATGATTCTTCCTGGTGTCATCTTGCTCTCAACTCTTTCTGTGACTTGATTGAAGGTAAACATGGATGTATAGTGTCAGCAGCAGTGTTGCAGGGCAGCAGAATTCAGAGGGGGGACCAAAGGTTTATTTTACTAGCACCAGCATTTTTGATGCAGTGGCTCTGTTGGCTGTGAGAGCAAAAGCTCTGTTTCTTTCATGCGTATGAAACTGTGAGGATCTTCTATTGATTGTATCCATTCCTGAACTTCCTCCTCTGCAGAGACTGATGTATTGTTGCTGAATTTATTTTGTATTGACAAGAGTATATTAGGTATAATGTGCATGGAATAAATGCAGTCTTTTTTATGCAGTAAAACCCCCAAAGGCCTCTTACCCAGACAAAAGTGAAAACTAACTGTTGCTTAAGCTCCTCAGATTGCTCATTAGATATTAATTAAGGGCTTCTCTGTTTCTGATTACTGCAGACTGTGGGAGAAATTAAGCATTTCTAATATTAATGGAAATCTTAGTATGTGTACAAAATATGAAATGATTAAACTTCTATCCATTAATTATATTTTCCATTTGCAGGATATTGTGCATAAACACCATTTGGATTTTAGATAATAATATGAAAGCTCAGTGTTGACTTCCATCCATCCATCCATCCATCCATCCATCATTTTCTTCCATTATCCAAAGTCTGTTCGGAGCATTTTAGACTGCATTTCCCTCAGCAGTATTTTCCAGTTCATCCTAGTGGATCTTGAGGTGCCCCTAGGCTACATTTGATATATAATCTCTCCAGCAAGCTCTGGGACTACCCCGGGGGTCTCCTCCCAGTTGGATGTGCCTAGAAATCTTCCCAGGTGAGGTGCCTAAAAAGCATGTTAGATTCCTGTACCACCTCAGCTGGTACCTTGAACTGAAGGAGTAGTCATTCTACTCCAAGCTTCCTGCAGATGAAACTCACTTCCTGTGTCCAGGACCTCATTCTTTCAGACTCTACACTGTGGTCATGATTATATGTGAGTCTTTGAATGCAGATTTAAATGGGTTCAGCTCTTTCTTCATGATTATGGACCAGTACAACGCCCACAACGCTTATGTCACATACTACTGTACTTCATGCTTAAACTCCTTCACTTGAAGCAACACCCCCCCACCCCCCCACCCCACCACCACCACACACACACACTCAGAAAAAACAATCCAGCATTTTCTGGCAGAGGACTGTGGCCTCAGAGATGCTGACTCTTACCCCGGCTAACCCAGAGTCAGTGTAAACAAAAAAATAATCTTTGAAATGTCAGCGCCTGTACTTAAATTACATTTCTCTGTACCTGGTAGCTTTGACAGAGGGCTTTTAGTTCCACAGACTCTTTGAAGATGTAAAAACATGGCCAGTGAACCTCATCATAAATGTCAAACCAGGTCACACAGTGGGGAAAACAGCAATCCTCAACATTTCTAAGCTGACTCTGTTGTTGTCTGTCATGGTTGTTCTGGGTCTGTGGGTTTCATACATCGCTCATCTGGCATATTCTGACATCTGTCTGTCAGCATTAGCCTTACAGCTGAAACCATTACTCCTGGTCCTGTTTCCCCATTCAGCAAATACCCTTCAGTTCAGGAATGCACTTCATATAGCCAGTATTCATCACATACCTACTGAGCCCGCAATAACTCAGTGAAAAGCTGGTGAGATGTTGTTGTGAAAGGTGACAAACCATCTTCCACTGAAAAGACGTTAAAAAAAGATTTGTGAAAATATGCTCTTCTATTACAAGATTTCTGCAAACTATGCCAGGCGTACTCAAACCCACAGCGGTGTCAGTATGAGGCAGCAGTGCTCGCCACTGTCCCACCGTGCCAGTCGAGGAGGCTCATATAAGGAAGATCATCATGCAACAAAAAATACATCCAAGAGAAACATAATTTATGAAAAACACCTGCTGTCTGGTAATAATAGACTGTGCATGTGAAATGTGGTTATCTGATTGTCAAATGGTTGCAGCCAAATAAAATTTCAATAACATTTTTTGTATTTAAAATAAAACATGAGATCATAATCAAACTGCTCAGTGAGTAAACATGAATTCATGATTGAAATTAGGTTGAATTCAAATGTTTGCGTTAGGTTTAAAAAACTTTCTTTTACTTTTCAACCATACTTGGATGTAAAAGGAGAAGATTTATCCCAGAAAGCAAACTTCTGATGCTTGGTGATACTAAAACAAACCAGATGAAGCATTTTTTGTTTCAGGTAAATGCTGACAGTCACAGACAGAAAACATTATTTTTATATAGGTACAATTTACATCCATGTTTGATAAAGTTCAGTTGTGTCAGGTTTGATGTAGGATGAGTGGAGCAGTTACCTTTTGAAGATGCTGTAGGCCACATTTGCATCTAGCACAGAATGCTCTTTGAACCCTGATCTGGTTTCCATGTTCTTATCATAAACACGGAGTTCTCTGAACTTTCATTTCTTTTCACTCAAGGCTCTGCAAATCATTTTCAGATATTTTGTCCTTTGGAAAGCCTGATGATTACTGATCAAAATGTCGAAAAGGCCATCCTGTCCAGCTTTCTGGAATGAGTGTCTTATTCCTCGTCTCTTTTCCCTCTTTCATCCTTAATTGGGATCACTGTGCTAAACCTTTGCTCTGGCCTTTTGCCAGCCCTTCAGGTGCTCTCACCTTCTCTCCGCTGAGCTTTAGATAATTTAGCTGTATTGTGGACAGTAACAGGCTTGGTGATGGATGAAGGGTATCAGCAGTCCTCAGGATATACTTCCTGCTGATCCCTCTCAGATGGATATGAGTAGCCAGCTCAGGACAAGCGCCAGGCCAGTGCTGTAACTATTCTGGCTTTACCACAGACAGCGTCTTTTTAAGGGGGTTGAAAGGAGTAGGCTTTAGAGGAGTGACATGCTGAGGGCTGAATTAGGCCTGGAAAAAGACGGCCTCTCATTCAATAATATGAGTTCAATTGTGTTTGCTGGAAGAGCTATTGTTTCATGAATTTTACACCCACATAGTTAATGACATGATGGGTCACCCCATCCAGGCTGGTAGCCAGGATATTATGTTGACAAGGTTGAGAGTTGAAACTTAACTCGGAGTCTGTCAGCTCTGATCTAAATGACCGATCTACCCCAGCTTCACTTTAATGCATCTGACACGACGAGTCACAGCAGCATGATGACTCATAGCTGACTGAGCTTGTTGTTGGCATGGAAAATACCAGCTTTGCTGTGTGTCAGTAAGAATGAAATCCACAGGCAGTATTTAAAGATGGACATAGCTTTGATGTCACCCATTGGTTTCTGTTTTGAAACCTAAAATCTATTTTTTATGGCTGCTGCCATGTTAATTTTTTTTAAGCCAGAGGTGATTATATGTAGAAGCAGAGGTGGCAAAAGTACAGACATTATGTACTTAAGTAGAAATACAAATACTTGTGTTAAAAAAATACTTTGGTAAAAGTTGAAGTACTGATTCAACTTCTTTACTCAAGTAAAAGTGAAAAAGTACAGGCTCTGAAATGTACTCAAAGTAAGAAAGTAAACGTAGCTCTTTGGAGGATGTTTCTACCAGCTATTTTTGTGTAAAGCTAACTGAACCTGCTATATTAATATAATAATATAAAATAAAAATACATGAGAATACAAATGTTATTCCAATCTAAATTTTAATTCTAATGAATGCACTCAACTTGAATCTGTTATGTAGGACACAAGCTGTGAAAGGGAATTTAAAAACAGCTCTATTTTCTGTGTCCTACATAGTAGAGGGCGACTGTGCCTCCACACCTAAAAACAAACATGAGGATACATAAGTCAAATTATTAGCCAGAAAATTCTGGTGTAATGCTCTAAAAAAAGCACCAACAGTGACTCAAATGAGTAGAGGTGAAGGCTAGCAGCTGCATCAGCAACACACCTGTCAATCACAGTAGCCCCTATCACTAACTGCTGCAAGTTATGAAGGGGGCATCATACACGGAAACCAAACCAAACTCTTTTGGAGCCAGCCTCAAGTGGCCATTAGTGCCCATTTTCCCACTTTGTTCACTGCATTCCTGTTTTCTATGAGTTCTGACTATCCTCAGGTCCATTTTGTTTTGGTAATTTGGTTTATATCACACATTTAATTACACATAAACTTAATGTGCTTAACATAAAAGATAAAACCTATGGGCCTAGTTAAAGAAATACATTATGCTTATAGTGTTGGGGAGAAGTTTTCACTGAGTGCTTTCACTGTCAGTGATATGACCCTCATCTTGTACTTGCCCACTGTAGCTCTCCCTCAAAGGAACAGTCTGACATTTGTGGAAAAACACTTTAGATGAAACGGTTGACACAACTCTAAATTTAAATATGAAGCATTTTTCTATCCAAGCTGGCCTGCCAGCCAAATTATTCTGTTAACATATCTGGGTTGAATTATTCTAACAAATGTTCAAAGGACACGGTATGCATGGCGGACACATTCCTGGTTGATACTGTGGAGTCATCAGTGATGTTGCTAGGCAACCAGTGATGGTTAAGCTAAGCTAATTGCCTGCTGGCTCTGGCTTCATTTTTAATAGCTAACGTCTCTCTCAAAATGTGAAAGTATTCCTTAACATCTCCCCTTCAGTGCAACTCTTTGAACTGTTGTTAGCAACTGATATTGTAGCAATGCAGAGGCTTTTTGTGGTGCTGGGGTTTTCTGCAAATCAGTCAGTGTCATGAATATAATGCGGCAAACTCATTAAGCTGGAAAAATATCCAGAATGGTTTTTCACCCAGCTCCATCTTTGTGAAGGCAGAAGAAACACGTGAGGCTGTCAGACTCAGTTTTTATTCAGCACTCTGCAGTTTCTGCCTCTGTCGGCTCTCAGTTAGACTTCAAGCTGCTGCTCTTCGGCTCATTTTTGTGTGGAGTGCTCAGATGAGATTCTCTCATGGGAGAAGCTGCAGAGTACACAGCTCCGTTCGTCTTTCTCAGATTCTTAGTGCCCTCACCTCGTCTCCTCATGCTCGCTCTCGTTTCATCATTTAGTCATCAAGATGTGCTTCAGCTTTCTGCCTTGGGAGGCTAAAAATGGCTACCACCTCTGACTATCTGAGAGTTATATGGTCCTCAGGCTGCAGACATTAATAGTAAAGAGAGAAAAATGCAACATCCACTAAAATGTGAGTCCAGATTCCAACTTTTTCACTGTGTTTGAGTGTATTTAATGAAGTTCACTGGGGGCATATCCAAGTAAACTTTGGTCCCTTTGGTTCTGGTCCCATTACAGGTAGCAAGAGAGAGAATCTTTTCGGTTCCATTAGAATTAACAGTCAGTAGCATTGATTTTACACAGCTTATAAGTAATTCATATTCCAAACAGTTACAAACTCAGGATCGAGTATTTCCTGTGACATAACATTTAATAGTGCAGTTTAGCACCATCACATGACGATACCAATATATTTCAGAGTTCTTTCTCTCTTTTCCCCTCCTGCCCCTTTCAGCTGCAGCCAGCTTAATAACTGCTGTACTAGGCTTTGTCTTTTAGTGTCTGCCTACATTTTTTAATAATCTGGACTCGGGGTACTCCACTGGAAAAAAGCTTGGGCATCTCTACCAAACCTTTCTCTGCCTTTCTCTTTACCAGCCTCTATTTTCCTATTATATTTTGTATAAATGTGCAATATGAATGCATCTGATTTGCCGTACCCCATAAATACATTGGTTGCATCGCTTTCCGGATCCAATACTGGAGGTGATCCCACCCACTCAAGACAATGGTTGCAATTCCACCAGCATGTTTCAGAAATGTCCTAGAAGCAGTTTTCCACTCCACATTGCTCAAAATAGTGTCAGGTGTATTTTTTTTTGTTTTTTAGATCCACGCAGAGACATAACGACAAGGATGCGAACCCATGACATTTTCAAGGTTGCTTTGAGTTGGACAATCTTAAATCAGGGACAGCGTATCAACCGATACCCTAAACATCCATCTGGCAAATCTCACATAGGGCACGTTAGCTACCTTGTGGTACATTAGCCTGCTCACAGGTGCTCTGAATCTGCAAGCCACTTTGCAACCCACCTTTACCCCAGGTCCTTTTTTCTCATGCTGTGTCTGATTGGCTCAGTATCAGTTATTGGTGATGCCTGTGCTCTGAACAGAGCCATACACACAAATATAAATCAATGCAGAAAATAACTACAACAACAAAAGTCATCTTTTTACAGGACCTGACTAAAATAGATTTCGCTCACTTTAAATGTTTTAATAAAAAATATTGTGCCAAATAAATGAAAATAATATGTAGGATTACCTTTTGTGATAAATCTATTAACTGGTCTAGTGCATCTATTAATATTTAGTGACTGAAGCAAAGAACCTTCTGCTCTACTGTGGGTTTTTTAAAAAAAATGTCTCACTTAAATTCTGTTCAGATAGCACCAATTCACAACAACAGTTGCCTCAAGGTACTCACAACTAATATACATGTTCAAGGAACATTTACAGGAGTTTAGGGACTTTTCCACAACAGTTTTTTTTTCTTTTCATTTTTGGCCACAGCAGCTTTTATCCACAGTAGAGAGAGACAGGAAATGGGGGAAAGACATGCAGGCAAACTGGCAACAGGCATGGACTCAAACCTGCGCTGCCCATGCCGCAAAGTGGCATGTGTATTTGGTCACCTGGCTTCACCACTGAGCCCTTTCCACAACAGTTTAATGCACATTTGGTGCTTTTATGAGTACTCGGAGCAGCTCAATGGTGTTGAGTCAAAAAATATGTGTGTATTTTTGACAGCTTATGTGCATTTTTTTTTTTTTTTTTACAAAAATGGAGCAATAATATAGGACAGGTCAAATATGAAATTGTACATGTAGATGAGCTGTATGTATGAGGTAGTAACAGATTTTTATGTGCTTGTAATAAAAATGCACCGGTGGGGTTTGAGTGCTCTGTTTTGATTTTGCTGGTATGTAGGCTGCTTGTACTCCTTGGATATTAATACACACTGCATGTGGATTTGTCAGAGAGTTTTAAATAAACCATAACAGAGTTGGGCTGTGCCGCAGTGCTCTCTAATTATTCCCCTGATAAATGAAGGTAATTGAATGTAAATCTTCTTGTGTAGCATTGCAAAGCACTAAATGGATATTGACTGATTTTAGAAAGCTGACTTTTTCACCTCCTCTTCCCACTCACTGTTAATGAGCTGCTGTTTTATTTATCCTGGTTTATTTAAAAAAAAAAAAAAAATTCAAATTCAGAATCTGACTTCCTAAATCCTTGGAGCTGTCCAGCTAATCTTGCATTTAACTGTTAAATTTGCATGTTCTCTTCCTACTTCCTGCCAGCCAGCCTCCCAAACAACAGCGTTCCCCCTCTGTCCAATTATACTAAGAGCCCGATGCTCACTGAGAGCCAGTTGCAGCAGCTTTCAGAGGATCAGCACAAACTGGCAGCAGGAATGATTCTCTGTGCTCTGTTTATTGTGTATATATGTGTGTGTGGAGCTGGGTGGCGCTGGTGTTGGCAGGCATTGGTGTGAGAGACTTACAGCTGAAGGCAATCCTGCCTGGCCGTCCTTCCAATCTGTTTCCCTGGTAACGGTTGCATTTCGGAAGCTACCGCAAAATAACGGGATGGGGGGGGGGGGGGGGGCACTCTACTACCCAAAAATGCCCCCAAACTGGGAACAAGATCTGATTTATGAGATTGGATGGGATGTGAGGAGCCCACATGGAGGATAATTCAAGTCACTAAGGCTTCGCTTTGAGACAGAGCCTGAAGAAAATACCACACCAGAGAGCACCACTGGGCTGCTGAGGCAGGATTGGAGTGTGTAAATATTGTAAATCAGCTTCATTAATATTGTAACATGATTACATCTAGATCTGGCTTTTAATTAAACTAACAGGTTTGCTGTGGAGATTTCTAACACTGAAAAACTGTGAATGTAGGACAGGAAGGTGTTTATCCTCTCCCTCGGTCCCATAGTGCCCCTTCAGGGTGCCGTCAGTGTGATATAAACTGCTTTTTCATTTCCATTTTGGTCTGCATGGTCTAATATCATGTGTTTGAGAATCCTTTACTTTAGGACTTCATGTGGTCTGATGGTTATAGGTCCACGGTGAGAATACGGCTCTAGTTTACCAAAGTGAACATGTCACACAAGAAAAGTGACACTCAAATAGTTTCAACAGGTTTTGCAAACGGGAAAAAATGACTATGGGATTCTAAGAACACACTTTAGCTTTTATTCCTTCAGCCTTCTTTTAAAGTTGGATATATGAAAATTAAAGGCTGATTCTTAGTCAAATGCACTCCATAGGTGTCCAACTATGTGTGGGACTGAACAGAATTTGCATGCCTTGCAGGCCTGTCCCACACACTGAGACAATGCTCCAGATTTTAATTTGCTCAGTATTGCTAATATTCAAAAACACTGCAGGACAGACACTGCTGGGCTTTTATCAAGTAGCTTGCAGGAAGCAGGGAAGTTGGTCATCATGGATCTAATGCAGGCTCAGCTTCCGCTGCACCCACACTGACACTGTGGGTGCAGCGTGGGTACTGACAACAGGGAAACTTTGAGGCACCACTGATAGGTTTGCAGCAGCATAGCAGGTTTCAGTGAAACTTCAATGTCATATATTTGAATTATGTTAATTAAGTTAAATATACCAAAATGTAAGATTAGCTCAGCTGATTAGCAGCGTGCCCCACACTGTCTCACACAAACACACAAATTGACTTTGTTGGTCACTCCCAGGTAGGGAATGTACCTGGCTGTGCACCAACCTATTCATATTCTCAAGTCTCCAAAACCCTGTTTTATCTCCTCTGCTAGTCAGAAATGCTTCAAACACTTTAAACTGACCTAGTGACACTCACACACACGTTTCTGCTCTAAAGATCTCACATGATGGCTGTAGATTTTGTTTGAAATGTTTTTATTGTATTCATAAGAAAATATAATTAAAGTACAGCTGAACACCATTCTGCAGAAAAGGCCATTTATTAAAAATACTTCTTTATGACAAGCTGGTAAAAGCAGGTCAGAATTTACTAAACCAATGACCTAATTGCGTGCTGGTGGCGGTTGTTTGGGGTCTATGGCAGATTAGGAGGGAGTATATGAAGCTCTGTGTAGTGTCCTGTTCTTTTTATATGAAGTTGATGTTCCATAATAAATGCATCAACAATTATTTCTGCATCAGAGCAAGCCTGGTCTCACCATAATACCACCATTCAGTCTTTATATAGGACAGAATAGAAACAACTAAATTCCAAGTAGATGTTATTGCTGTGGAAGCTTATTGCTAGGGAACTGCAGTGAAGCAGAATAATAAAGTTTCAACAGCCATTCCTCTGAATCTTATTATATAAAACCATCCTTTTTATTTGGTTATAACAAATTAAAGATTTTTCAAATCATCATCAAATTATCCTTATTGTATTTAAAAATGTGAGAATATAAGAATAAATAAATATAAGAAAGCACATTCCACAGGCCTCCATTGGCAGAGGTGTGCTGTGATTCTTTGTGTTGTGGGGAAAGCTATAGGGCTATAATGTTTCAAAGAATTTAATTTCCATCAAAAACAGGATTTTAGGTTCTGATTCAAGCGTTTGTTTCTTAATGGAAACAAAAGATCTCCTGATAAAGCAGCAAGTTCAACAGCTTGAAATGCAATTAAAAGACCTGACTGTAACTATGTGCTTTAGTGCCTTAATAAAACAGGTCTCTTATGTTTTAGAAGTTTCAATGTGTATTTGATCACGAGTCTCCCAGCTAATATTCTTGTGGTTCTCTTTCTGTGATTGTGCTGCAGATGGTGCTCCACTGAGTGAGCTGTCCTGGTCATCGTCCCTGGCTGTGGTGGCCATCTCGTTCTCTGGTCTCTTCACCTTTGTCTTCCTCATGCTGGCCTGCCTCTGCTGCAAGAAGGGCAAGATTGGCTTCAAGGTGTGCCTCTCCTCTGCTGCGCACAGCTCCATTCATCTGCTTCCATGTGAAATATGATTACAGTTGAGGAATGAGACAAACTGACACACTTCAGTACACACACACACACACACACACACACACACACACACACACACACACACACACACACACACACACACACACACACACACACACACACACACACACACACACTTTCATTAAAGCATGAGTTAATGCAATCTTCCTTTCTCTGCACACAAGCATTACTGCAAACAGCCTGAACATAGAACATTCTTCGCTGCCTCTTATTACACAACCATTATTCAGTGCACGTCTTTAGCCATGTCTGCTCTGGGAGGAAGGACGAGTAGCACACAAAGCTGGAAGGGTCTGTGTTTCTGGAGTGGTGAAAGGCGCACCTTTTCAGAACCATCTTGTCACTGATGTTGTTAATGTTGATGATGTTGCTGATTAGTTATGCTGCTATAGGCGTAGGCTGCTGGGGGGGTTCCCATAATGCGCTGTTTCTTTTCATTCACCTTATTTACTTTGTTTATACTCCACTCTGCATTTAATCATTAATTGTTATTAATCTCTGTCTCTCTTCCACAGCATGTCTTTTTTTTTTCTCTCCCCTCAGCCCCAACCGGTCACAGCAGATGACCCCCCCCTCCATGAGCCTGGTTCTGCTGGAGGTTTCTTCCTGTTAAAAGGGAGTTTTTCCTTCCCACTGTGCTGCTCATAGGGGGTCATTTTGACTGTTGGGTTTTCTCTGTATTATTGTAGGGTCTTTACCCACAGTACAAAGTGCCTTGAGGTGACTGTTTGTTGTGATTTGGTGCTATATAAATAAAATAATATTGAATTGAATTGATGTAGACCCCATTTCTGAGCAGCATGCTGAAATGGGTCACAGCACCAGAGAAAATAGGGCAGGGAATGAGGAAGATGGTGTGTATGTGTGACTGTATGCATATGAATATGTGTCTGTGACTGTATTTGTTCTACTTTCTTTGAGCTGCCGCTGCTGCTGCTTCACCTTTGAATTTAAACATTTTACTTTTGCAGTTTTCTTCCAAACCATGCAGTGTCCTGGTCCTGGAGGCAACTGTTTCAAGGCAACAAGACTGCAAGCTGATTGTACACAGTTGCAATAATTTTAGTTGCACCAGTGTCTCCAGCCACTGCTTTGCTTGACTGTAGCATAACTAGATAGCACTGACATCACCACCAGTAGTGATGACATGCCCTCCTCCTATTGGCTGAAAATGAATTGGTAATCATTTCCCTCCAGCTAGATAGCTAAGATGCTCACAGTCTAGCTTCAGCATATTAGGATTAGCTATTTACCACTCTAGGCTCATACCTAAAATATCCGCTTTACACCTTTTTAAACATGTAGAGGTTTGAATGCAATATCATTCTATTTTTCTGCTGTTTCTGCTTTAGATCATTAAGTGGGATTTTGTTCCTTTGCTTCATTAATAGAGCATTTCTTTGCTCTCCCACAGCAAGTCTCTACTGTGCTCCATATTAATGCATGTCAAAGGAACCTGATTAATTCCTTACTTTATTAATTTATGTTGCATCATTATGTAAGCAATTAACATAATTCAAGGCGCTTTAGAGGAAATTAGAGAATCATTTATGCCGCTGTGAAGCTGTGAGTGAATATCGCTGGACCTGCCAGATGACTTTTCTCACAGAGGCAGGGATATGTACAGTTGTTTTAATAATGAGACATGCTAGCCTTTAGGTTCATCCCCATCCCGTCTCTTCTCGTCTGCTTTTTTTTTCACCACATCCTCCCCACTCTGGATCAGAAATGTGTGATTGCAGCAATGTTTCTAGTTATTACATAACATCCTGTTCTGTCTTCAGCATTAAATGTATGTTGACTAGTTAAATGTATATTTAGAAGACGGTTCCTAGTGAAGATATATGATGTGTCTGGTGTCTGGTTTGTGTCTTTGGCTGTTGGACCACCCACTTCAAAACCTGTCGAGAGGAGTGGGAAGAGAGGGAAGTGAAAGGGCGCAAGGGCGTGAGGAAGGGCATACCCATGAGCCTGCAGTGCATCCGGCCTCGGGGCCCCCATCTGGAATTAGACACAGCCTCTCCCAGAGAAGGAAGAGGGAATTTTAGAGGGAGGAAAAAACACTTAAAGCAGGGGGGGGGGCAAGAGAGAAAAGCTCTCTGTGTTTTACAGACAGTAACAGAGGAGCAGCGCTCTGTGGGAGAGTCGAATTTAGGGAAACTCTGTGCTGCCTGCACAGAAAACAGCACTGTATTAATCATTAGATCCTTGGATTCCTGTGAACAGGGCTGTATTAGAGATGTAGCAGATGTAAATATGAATCTCATCAACACAGATAAAGAGTACAATCTGAACCAAACCACAAAAATAAAGGAAATGCTTTAGCTGGCATGATAATGTAACATTAACCCATGTTCTCTTTATTGACTTCACAGCCACAGCCAGTGCAGTGAACCAGTTAACAAGCATTTCTGTTTAGACTGTGGGAGGAAGCCAGAAAAAAGCCATGCAGGCAAGTTCCTGTGAGCCAGTGCTAACAGCTGCAAAAGCTAACCACCGCTAAAGCTAACCTGCTCCAATATGCTGCGCACTATGAAATGCTCAGGAGAGTTTTAAATAAAGATTAACAGTGCCTGCATAAGTGCACAATAACTTAATAACTGCAGCTGGTCAACTTTTAGCTCAGACTAAAGATTCAAATCCAAGAGTTTGGATGATGTCAGTTGATGAGGTCAAAGATAGAAGACAGTGAGAAAAGCAGTCAGAGTCCTCACAGTGTTCATAAAATCCATGTGGCTGTTTTTCTTGCTTTAGTGAGGAGGGGACTGCCCTGCAGATGTTCTTTGGCTTCTGGGAGAAAGAGGAAGAGAGAGTGTGATGTCACACATATAGTATGTGAATACTACCCCCCCCCCACCTCTGCCCCCCCCCCCCCACCCTTCATCTCGCCTCATCCTCCCTCACCCTTCACCCCCCCACCCCCCTCCCTCACCCTTCATCCCCCTCCTCCTCCCACTTGTATTTTTCTCACACACATTTTTGTGGGGGCTCAGTTTCTCTCATGAGATGACCATAAGTTCAGCCCCACTTGTGAACTGGGAGATAGTGCTCCTCCCTCTTCCTCTCTCCCCTTTCTCTTCTGGTTCTCCCTCCATCCTCGGCAATCCCAGGGACACTCAGTGGTCAGCTGCAAAGCCTTTTCCTCCTCTTCCTCCTCCGTGGAGCAACAGTGAGCCTCTCACTGCAGAATGATGAAGCCTCTTCCTGCCACTGGCATCCTCCCGCTGCCCTTGACCAATGGGAGCCCAGTGGGGCACTCGGTGTGTGTGTTTGGATGTGTGTTTGTAAGAAAAAGGTTGAGATGCTGTAACCAAAACTTGAGACACGTGGCATGTCCTCTTCACCTGCAGCCTGTGGGGAAAGGTAAGCTAGCAGATGGTTGTAGAGGATTTTATTCCTTTCTTATTAAGATAGAAAGCATAAAGTAAATGTTGAAAGCAGACAATCCAGAGATGCAGAGTGGTTTTCTTAATTTACAGGAAACAGTAAAAACCTTTCTTGCATCTTTTTCCACTTGAATTAGTTTTGAGATGATCAATTGTGTAACTAAAGATCAGTCATGATGATAATCATGTGCTATGTTTATCTGCTTATATTATTGTGGAACCTTCAAGTTTACAGTACAGATTTTTTATTTCTAATAATGGAAAGTTTATGGACATATGGAGAGGGAGGGATGCTGATGCTGTTGTGTAAATGCTGGTGTGTGTGTCTGTGGTGACAGTGTGTGTGTCAGTGTGGAGAGTGAAACCACATGTTGAATGGGAGGGTGTGCAGGGCCGTGTGAAGATTTGGATCTGAGGCAGAGGGGAGGGTGTGCAGTGTGCTGTGTGTGTGAGTGTGTGTGTTTGTTTGTGTGTGTGAGGCATGAGATGGAGGTGTTTATGTGTGCATGTGTTTGTGTGGGTGTTGCAGAGGGCCGCAGCAGGTCAGATTTTTCCAGCAAGGGGACACTGCTGCTTTCCCATCTGAGAGACTTTTATTCTAACATCCGGTGTGTGTGTGTGTGTGTGTGTGTGTGTGTGTGTGTGTGTGTGTGTGTGTGTGTGTGTGTGTGTGTGTGTGCGCGTGCTCCCCTCCTCGTTCACCGTTTCATAGATGTGTGATTATGTTCAACAGACAGAGGCTTTCAAACGTTTATAAACAAGACCTGCAGCCTTTTATGAACAGCAATGGTTTGGGAAGGCTATAAAACGGCACATTTAAAGAGCACATCCATGACCAAAGCCAAGCTATTACTAAAAAAATAATGTAATGGCTGTTTCCTTCGACAATGCCACGCCTTGTCACCACATTTCATGTAATTCAGCAGCTGTTGTGCAAAATCGCCTGGCCTCGGCAGAGGAATAATACTTTTTTCTTTTGTGAATGTTGCATCTTTGATTTGTAATAAACATTTATTCTTTGGCTGCACATGTCCCAGTCGTATAAAGTGCAAGGTGATTATTAGTTAGGTTTTATAGATTCTTCACTCTTCATTTGTAGAATCACCACAGTGCAGTATTTGCACACTTTTGGAAGCTATTTCTTAGTTAACAAATTAAAACAGGTTACTCATAATATCTGGGTTTTTTTCAGTTTCTTACAAGTTTAATTTGATGGTTATCACATATTAAAGGATCTGTCTTATCAGAGATGTGGGTGTGACACCAGTCACCCCTCTCCACTCAGAGATGCATTGATCATTCCTGCCTGCTGCCTGTGAAGCAGAACGATTAGATCAATTAGCAGTAAATGAAGTCAAAGACCTTCTCTGTCTCTCAGTGTTTTATAAATATGCTCACTGTCAATTTTGCATGAAGATGTAATTTAAAGAAAGACATTTTTGCCGAGTGAAAGTAAGACGGAGAAGCTCTCCCTCCAGTCTGTTCTCTGCAGAAGGCGTAAGTCATCAGCCTTATCTCAGAAGAGGATTGAGATACATGTAATCTTAGAGCTAATAATCTCTGGACATTCCAGCCTGGCTTTGTTTACACTGCGACGCTCCAACATTTTTACAAACAGCTCACAGAAACGAGAACCGAGCCAGGACAGCTTGTTTCAGTTTATCTCAGCTCTGCTTCAGTGGCTGTGCCAAAATATCATCAACTTTCTACAGAATCATACATCAGTGTTATTGTAAACAACAACAAATAAAATCTCAGTTTTCTGTTGCTGAGGGTCAAGGATGACAACCCCCCACCCCGCCCTCTCACAGGCCTCTACAGCAGCCTGATTGACTGTATGATGCAATCTGACATGAAAGACTCTGTAATGCAAGATTAAAGATTAGGCGCCACCCCTCATTTCTTTATATTTTGCCAGGAAAATGGGAAATAGGTGCACAGATTCATCGAAACACCTGGAAACGTGCATGGAAATGAAGCAATTCTAATGAGCTTAAAAGTCGTGACCACCTTCATTCTTCGAGCCTGAACCCTCTGAGGCAGCTTTCTGTCATTTCTTTAAACCGCTTTTAGAAACAGCTCTCAACTTCTTCATTCAGAACTCTTCTCTTGAAGACGAGCTGCACTATATGGAGTTTTGAAAGTGTAGATACAACACTGGTTCATTCCTGGAGTTAGGAACCTTTTTCATGCTTGGATGATTCATAGGTCATTCACTAGTCAAACAAAAAAAACATTCCTCAGGTAGAAAGACTGGGCTGAAAATGAGTGAAAAAGCAGCCAAAGTCAGTCCAAAGAAATAACAGACCTTGGAGAACGGTTGCTGAAGACCAGTTTAAAAATGACAGGAAGTCGAGAAAACAGCAAACTAAAGTTATAAAGTTAAACTGTTCAGACATATTTATGTTTTTTAGATTTAAAGAGTCTGTTCATTGTTTGATCGATTGTTCATCAATAACTGCTCCTGCTGTCAGTTTGTCACCTCCCAATGACATCACTGAACTGAACTGTGTGAAAGAAACCTTCAGGCTTTATTTAACATGCATTAGTACACAGCACGTTTCCATCATCACTACAGTCTTCAAATTACAAAACAGGGAGTCTCTGAAGAAATGATGCATGCTGGGAAGTCTTCTGATACCCTCAGTTACAAGTTCATCCAACTCATCACGTCAAATCAGGAGAGCTGAGATTAGAAGCTGTTTGAGTCTCAGTTTACATCCATCCCATCCCATCCATTGTCTTCCACTTATCCTTCTCAGAGTCATGGGGGTGTGTGGTTAGCATGACCTTTGACCTTTGTATTTTTGCCTGTGTGTTCAACCAGGAATTCAAGAATGTGGATGGGGATGAGTACCATGCAGACATGTCCACCTTGGCCTCTCCGGCCTCCCAGGGCAGCCCTGATGTGTACATCCTACCGCTCACTGAGGTGTCCCTGCCTGTCGCCAAGCAACCTGCTCGATCAGGTAAGTTCAGTTCAGTTTATCTGAGCCAGAGCTGAGAGCCAATCCACCATGTTAATCCTGCTGTTCCAGCTGTGACTGCAGTTCACCTACAACATGCTTGGTGCTCAATGAGTGGAAGCTAAAATTACTTTTATGGACATAAAAACAAATAAACTGAAATAAAATTCACAAATATCTTTTTGTGTGCATGCTGATCAACTCAGGTTTTTACAACATATTCACTCATATCCAGCACTAGCTACAGCATTAATAAGCGTGTGTGTGTGGTGGTTGCAGGTGACTGCAGTCAGGGGCCGGCTACAACAAAGTTTCTGTTACTGCTTGCTTCATGTCCAAAATCAAAATGGTGGATGTAGTGAAGTGGCTCATGATGCCATGGCACTACTAACACAAACAGGAAGGTCTTTTCCTCCAATCAAAACCCTCTAAATATGCAAATGCTATCTAAAGGCTCAAACTAGTGAAAATATATTAAAAACTAAATAAATAAATCGCTCATCCCACAAATGTAAGATTTTTGAGCTCCATAGGGCCCCGTTAATTCTGGGCTACCTTACAAGCACCACCTATAAAAAAAAAAAAACAGCAGTCCGGTATTAGTGTGTTTGTGTGTGTGGAGGTGGGGGGGTGTTAGAGATTCTTTGGCTAAATATCTAAACCTTCCAGTAAACAAGCAGTAACAAATTTTCCAGGGAAGTACGAATACTCGGGAACTCACACAAATGTGAACTTTTAATTAAATTCGACAATTTTCAGAAAGATAAACATGACTCAAACATGCAGCCTCTGATTCTGAAAATGTACCCTCAAATCTAGATTCTCTCTAATGGCCAGAAAGGAGGGTGGCTCCTCATGGTGCACAATAAGTGTGATTGTCAAAGAGAACGCAGCCAGACACATTATTCATGAGTTCATCTCTCAGTTTCTAGATCTACATGTTATTGAATAGACTATGATGTTCTTTTTTTAATCATGGTCCCCATTAGTGTCAAAAAGGACAATAAAGCAGGCTATGATTCAGGGTGGGCCCACTATTTGTCCAGTCAGACGCACCCTTTATCTATGATGATGATGACAGTCAAAGGGCTGCAGAATGGGAGGCCACAAACCAACGGGTTACAGCACAGAGACATATACTGCTCATAGGTGAAAATCATGCAGAGACCTGAAAAAATTTGAGAATTTCTTAAGGGGTAAATCTTGGAAATCCATGGATCATATTTAAAGGGATTTCTGCTGTTGGAAGGGGTTATGTGAAATGAACTTGGATTTAAAGATTGCCCAATCATAATATCATTCATTTTATGTCATTTGCTACAAACGGATGCAAACCTTTCAGGAGTTAACCCACAGGTTCACACAATCAAATACACATGAAGGATGTGAGAGTAATCGAAGATCGAGGAGGCTTGTGTGTCCCTGGAGTGAGCACCACCCTTACACTGGCCTCGATCAGCTGGATCTCCACCTATCCCACAATCCCTCACTGCAGGTCTCCACAGAATGAACTCTGTGCTCTTTAACTTTCACTCTCTCCCACAAACATCTGTCTGTTGCATAATGATGTCCAGGCGACCAGCCCACACTGCTGTTTGCTGGTATGTGAGGCATGCAAGAGCACAAAACCCCAGTGAGAAGTCTCCTCTTTCACTCTGATGCCTTCTTTCTCTGTTTCTGCTTGTATGTGACAATGCTGCTTGTTGTGTGTTAATGGGCTGATGCTGCCTGATAAACTTATGACACTGGAGTGTGGTGAGACTTAATGAATGGTGCTAATGCAGACACTGGTCTGCAACAAAGTACAAATACATAAAAATGTAAATGTTTGCTTGGTTTCATGTCTGAATGCAGCCAAATAAAACAAAACTTTAATCAGGAAGAATCTATTTTATTGCTTATTCTTTAAGGTGTATACACAGTAGACTTTCTTCTAAAAGATCGATGTATGCCAGCTCTGAAAAGTGGCTGATTTTCTTTATACTGTATACAGTAGATAGACGTATCACTGACTGGAATTAGCTGACTTGGGGCCAGTAGACAGCAATCAGCTACTGCTGCCTGTAATGGCACACCTGCCAATCAAAGTGGCCACACACCTACCAGCATCCCGGGGGTTAGGCTCTGACAAATATTTACTCATTGTACATTCATATGACTGAGAAAACTGTTCAGAGACCAAACAGTGTTTGAACCTGCTGCTTTTATCACAGGAGTCTGTGAAGAGTGACTCCAACAGCCACTGAAAGAACTGCAGCTTTTGGCAGTTCTTGGCTGGCAGAATTTTTCAGTCCCCCCACCCCACCCCCGAGGTTATTGCTTGGATTATATAGAAACCTATGAGAAAAGGACTTCAGTAAATACTTTTCTCATCACTCTTAATTGCTCATTTCAAGTCTTACTGAGTACAACAACATGTTCCCGATTACCCGTCTGATTGACACGTTACCGTTTGAGCACGCGGTGTCCTCGGCTTGTCAGTCAGATCCACTCACTCATCACATCTGGTCTCAAAGCCTAATCATAGTGAGTGACTCCATCTTTAGTACACAGTCAGATTTGGTTTCATGGGACTTAAACCTTTGCTGTTCAAACCAAATGTATGTGTATCACTTCAGAAACATTTGCTCACTGCTGTCTGTGATTCTGGAACCTTTCACACAGGCTTAGGAAACATATGGTTTCTATTATATTGGCAGTCAGGGATTCATTACTGCACCTTAAGGACTGCCTCACCCAGTGACATCATTGAAGGATATTGATTTTTTTTTTTTTTAAAGAAACTGATCTGTCTCACTCCATTAAGCATTGCTTGTTGTTCATACTTTTCTGTTATTTGCTACCACTTCAGCAGGTCTCAGTTTACTCTAACCTCTCTACTTCAGACTCATCTGTATAACTTCATACAGTTTAAAGTGCCTTTCACAATGATAACAAGTTAACATTCAGCATCAGAGTGTGAGAGATTGCACAAGGACAGAAGAAAGTCCAGCTACTAAAACATAACATGACTGAGTGTGGACATGATTCCCGAGGGTTGAAGCTGAAGCAGCCGTGTGTAAAGCAGTCTGATTTCAGCCAATGTTCCCATCTCTGCTGGCATCCTGCTGTGCAGTGGGGCTGTCCATGGACTGTGTGAATAGGTGGAGGTCTTAATGTGACACCAGTACTGTGAGAGCTTGGCTCAGACCAGAGCCCACTTTACAAGGACCCGCCCTGATGCAGCTGTTGTGTGCTGCAGGCTCCACTGTAAAGACTAATGGAGCTCACACCCACTCATATTACACATGAGAACAACTACATGCACACACACAGAAAACGCACAATGAGGAATTTAAGCAGAGAAGCCTTCCATCCTTTAAAGAGGGCGTCTTCTGCTCATTTCCAGCTCCATATTCTTTTATGGTGGCCTCTGTATCTTTGCATGATTATTTATCTCATGCTGAGTCTGTTGTGCAGCCTGACAGTCATCCTCTGCCCCTTGTAAACAGAAGGTTTGAACAGCAGGTGGGTGTGGCTATAAACAGCCTCTCTCACTGATATCATACAGAGCCAAGACTAGAAAAAACTTTCTGAAAGTGTTTAGAGAGATCTGAAGCCCCCCTCCCTGCACCCTGTGTTAGATAAGTGATTAAGACACTGAATGGATTAATAAACACTGAAACCCTTTTTTTGAACCTTTGGCCATGCTTAGTATGAGCATTATTAAACCGCTTTAAAAACTTTCATATCAGCTGAAATGCAACCACAGTAATACACACACATCGACTGACCTCTAAGTCCTCTCTGTTCTCTCATGGCTAAACATCATAACTGACATTAAGTGATTATCCAAGGACAGTACTGAAGCTCTGCACCTGCAGAGAGTGGACCGTGATCCACTGGACTGTTAGGGGATGATGGGAATTCCATTTGGCTCTGATTGATTTTGCCAGTGTGCATCTTGCTGAAGACCTTCTGGCTG
Source organism: Archocentrus centrarchus (assembly GCF_007364275.1). Lineage (NCBI taxonomy): Eukaryota > Metazoa > Chordata > Actinopteri > Cichliformes > Cichlidae > Archocentrus > Archocentrus centrarchus. Next base: position 26,656,109 of record NC_044364.1, read on the forward strand.
CTTGAGAGTTTGAGCCAGATGCATTTTTATCAAGGGGCTCAGCATCTGAGAAAGCACCAGACCGTGGAAATAAGTTAGAAAGAAGATTTCAGAACTCACAACAATATATTAAAATGTTAACAAAAATAATAAAATCACATCCATAGCCATACTGTATATACCCCACACTAACCCATGGACTAACTTTCCTCCAAATTGGTGCCAGAAATATCATTTTAAAGTTAACAAATGCCTTTGAGAGTTTCTTCTTCCTCACTGTCCCATCATCATTATGAATATTTGTGGTAAACATGATGGTGTAGGTGGAACTCATTGCATATCACCAAAACTCAGTTCATTCTTCTGTCATGGAGCTTGCAGATAATGGCTCCAGTGTTACTAACTGGTCCTAACTGGTGCCATGCTGCCCTAAGCAACAAGACAATGGTGGGTATTCTACTTTGGGCCAGAATAGCCAGAGTGTAAGTGGGTGTAAGGAATGACCAGTCAGGGAAAGGGGACAGGGGTGCCCAATATGGCCTCCACACAGTGACTGGACTGTGTGGCAGTCTGGAGGGGGGGAAGATAGCGCCACAAAGATGTGCCTGTCTGCCTCGACGCCCAGAAACTAAGTGTCATCGTGGGAGACACAGAGTGAAAGAAAGAGATGGATAGTAAGGGCAGAGAGGAGGGGATGTTACCCTCAGTCTGTTTTATTTGGCTGAGCTGGGACAGGACGGGACAGTCGGGCATGTTCAGCAAGCGGGAAGAACGCAGGTCATCGGGGGATGCTGACAGTGATGCATCGAGGAAATGGAGGACAGCCAGACAGATCAGTGCCAGAGACGGCTCAGTAGAGAATAACACCTAAGAGCAGAGGCTGTTTGTTTAGGCAACAGTGGGCAACGTCCATGTTCGGATGTTCAATTTTAGAACCAATCAATAGCAATCAGTTGGACAGAGGATGGACTCTCCAGTAGCTACTTAACACCCTGGATGTGGTACGTCCTATCATATCATTTATGTATTAATATAATGATCAATCAGATGAAGAAATAAAATACACATAATCCATTTCATCTGACTCTTTTACTGTTCTGTATTAGAGGGAAAAAAGCCAGTGAGAATGAAAAAGATAAAGAAAATATTGCTGTTCAGATAAAAGACCATTGTATCCTTTGTCTTAAGGTCAGACATGCTCTCAGACAAACATGCATTAAAGCACAGGACTTCATAAAATAAATGAAAAGCAGAGAAATGTAAAAGATAACTGCAGAGAGGTTCATACGCATTTGATAAACTCATCAAAGTGTAGGAAAAAGCAGCGTTTAGCTGCTGCTGTTTGAACTGCTTCACATTTTGGGCTATGAAGTTAATATTATCTTATAAACTAATAAAATTATTTTCTTTGAGTTTAGAAAACGTGATTTGCTGTTTGTAGTGATGTCATTCAGAAACCTTTAGACGCAACTTTAATTGAATATTCATGTTTTTAAAGTTGAAAATCTTTTATTTTGATGTTTAAAAAGCTCTCAGGGGCATTGAAGGTGAGGACACATGCTGAGTGTTTACAGTTGTTCAGTGAGCTTTTATTTTGTATTGTTTTCACACAGTCGATAATCAGCTCCTGAATCAGGGTCATTTGATGATGGAACACAAACTGTTTGCATTACATCCTCATGATAATGATCCAGATTAATGCACATGAATATGCAACATTCAGTGATGATGAACAGATAAAACAGTTTGGCTTTATTGGCCTTGTAAACATGTAAACATATTGTTTACTTGTTTCATTAATTTTTGACATTAGGTGTATTAATTTTAGTCTGTTCATATTGAAATGATGTAAACTGCATAAATGGGATGTGTGTGTTCATGGAGGCTGGTTTGGACCCGACCATCCAAATATTTGAGCATTTAAACTCGAATCTGTTTGTTGTTTACAGGTGAATCACAATCTTTTTTTTTAATTAAAGAAGTTAATGACACCAACCCTGCATGAGGACAGTTGCAGTGCAGGTCAGAGATGCGAAAATATTCTAAATTTCATTGATTATACTTTTATTTTTGTTCTAATGATCATAGTATTCTAAATAATATTCATAGTTTACTATAGTATCGTAGTATTAATATTTTTACAGTAATATTATAGCATTTATTTCTGCAGTGAGACATTAAAAGCCAGTTAGACCCACTCACTGTTTTTTGATGTGTAGCAGATTTTCCTGCCTGGAGATATTTCAGTGAGAGAAACTGAGCAGTTTGCAGAGCAACAAATATTTCTTCATATGCAGTTATTGTTCAAACTGAAGCTTCTTTCAAACTCTTCACTGATTGACAGCTGCAATCTTGCGTGTTATGAAATTAACTTTTCTCCTTTATTTGTAGGAAACATAATGCCCTATAACAACAAATAAAACAACAATCGTACATTTTAACTTACGAGAACAGAAAAAAATATATATATAATTTGGGTAATTTTAAACATGTTGAACAAAAACTATCATGCACTCTGTTTTGATACAGTACAGTTACGTAAGTTGGAGGCATCTCTAACCCACTGGCATCCTCTGATGATCAGATCACTCAGAAATTAGTAAAATACTACATTTGAAGTCATTTCGTGAAAGGGTCGGGGCAGTATCAAGAAAAAAACATACACCCCAAACAAATTTTTTCAGTCTGTTCTGCAGTAAAACCGTCTTCTGTGTGAGGGAGGATCTAACTATTAATCATCACTTTTACTGTAAGAATAAAACTTATTCTTCCAAACATGTGGCCTAAATATTTATTTACATCTCGACTCTAACACTAATGTGTTAAAGCATGTAAAAACTTTAGTGCTGTGACTGAGTTTCATTCAAAAGCTGTTGATTGGCACGCACTCATCTCTGTCACATCTTTTCCTTTTTCTCCCTTTTCTCCAGTCCAACTCCTGAAATCCACGGATCTCAGCCGCCACAGTCTTCTCTACCTGAAAGAGATCGGGAATGGCTGGTTCGGGAAGGTAAGCCCGCTTCAGAAACCTCAGTCTTCATGACTACCTGTGCTGCCATTACTTCAGTTACCTGCCAGGTAAATGAAACCCAGAATCCCAGCTGTGATCCTGGCTGTTAGTCCTGTGATCCCAGCTCGTGCTCGGAGCAGAGTTGGTTAAAACTGTCCGACACGCAGTGTTACCTGTAATGTCTGAGTGTGTAATGCCAGCCTGATCCTCTTGCCTTTGATGTTGGCTTGTTCCTGAAGTGATAGACTTGGTCCTTGAATAAATTTTACGCTGCTAAATTTTCAAAGTAAAGCCCTCGCTGCAGCTGAAAGCTTGTGGTGTGTTATCATGTTTGTACAGCCAGATAACATGTTGTTGTCATTCTCTCTTGTTTCCCTTCTGCTTCTTTGTCTGTTTCTCCTCCTTTTCTTATTCATACTGTTCACTCATGAACTTTCATCCATCCTCTTCATACTCGTGTTTGCTGGGTATGTTGATGTATACATGTGTGTTTTATCTGTGCTATTCCTGCATGACTGCTTCTTTTTTGTGTCTTTGTGTAACACTCATTCCCATTTCATGTTTAATGGATTTGCTTATGTGAATGTGGTCATCTGTTTGTCTGCCTGTGTCTGTCTCTACCTGCATTGTTTCAGGTTCTTCTGGGGGAGGTGAACGTGGGCCTGAATACCACCCAAGTGGTGGTCAAGGAACTGAAAGCCAGTGCCAGTGTGCAGGACCAGATGCACTTCCTAGAAGAAGCACAGCCTTTCCGGTACACCTTTAAAGCCTTCATACGTGTTTGTATTTAGTTTGTTCTTGTTCAGTCATCACATATTATACAGACAGTGTAAGCACTACATATAAAATCCAGAATCTTTGTACCAAGTACAAAGTTTGATTTTGATTAAGCTCAGGTAACACTGACCCATCCCTTAGCTGATGAGCACTTCTCATGAACTTTTGTCGGCTCCCTGCTGAAGTTTGTGTTTTCTCCTGTTTGTAGTTTGTGGTTTTTGTGCTCCTCTCTGCTCTTTCCTGTCAGCCTCCATCTGCAAATGTTTTATGTTCAAAACTTGAGATAAGCTCCAAGTCGGCTCCCCAGGAGCTATGAAGCAGTTTGGTTTTTTCTGCAAGATGTAAATGTTTACTTAAAATATTTTATTTTATTTTAAAGTAAAATACTTAATACCTTGTTTATCCCTGCAGAGGGATTCAGCTGAACAAATGATACTGTATGCTTCATTAGGAACACCTTTGGAAGCTAGGGGATTTAGCTTTGCACAGAAATAATGTGTATGATAAGATCATATTCTCTTCCTGCCTTCTGCTCTCCAGTGCCCTCCAGCATCCTGCTCTGCTGCAGTGTCTTGCCCAGTGCACCGAGGTCACTCCCTACTTGTTGGTGATGGAGTTTTGTCCTCTGGTGAGTAGCCAAAGCCACCAGACAGGTGTGCAGAGACAAATTTTAGTATGATTGCATAAGTAAAAAACATAAAGTACCAAAGCCCCTGTTCTGTCAGTTTGCAGTGTATTACATTAGTTTATCAATGTCCTTGTCAACTTTTGGACTGTTAATCCAAATTCTGCAGTACTTAAACTGATTGAAAGCATTTTAGTAATTTGTGTAATTTTATATTAACTGTCTAATAAAATCATTGTTGGCAGCTGCTGTAAGTATTTGGCAGACAAGCTTAAAGTCACAGATGAGTCAGTTTACACTTGTACCGCTGCAACTGCAGCCCAGAATCCATCACACTGATTAGTTTAGTAGATTATACACTGATATTTATAGTAAATAATAGTAAAACCAAGAGCCGCCGTCCTGCCCCTTTATGTATTTCATTTTTAATTTTCACTGTGTTGTATGTGTAGAATGATGCTGTTAGCTGGTGAGGTGTAGCTGGTGAGGTGATGTATAGAAATATTAACAATCATTAAACCACAAAACGTGACTTAGAGAAAACTTTGCAATATTTAACATCAAACTTGTTATTTATTGTGAAAAATCCAAAGAGCTTTGAGACATAAATGAATGAAGACTGCCAAGGAGATGATGTTTGGTCCAAAAGAGGAGCTTAATTCAGTCAGATGGCTGGATTTCTCTGTTCATCCCTAAAATCTCTGATGATCCATTTGCATAAAAAAAACAAACAAAAAAAAACTGAAGACAACAAATTTGCTAGTTCATCTGGTGTTCTTCCATGCAGTGATCCAGCTTCGGACACCAAGCACAGTTTAAGGACATGGTAACAGAAATAGTGCCCTCCAGTGGTCAGAGATTGTACCATACAGATGTTTTATATCTGTGCAGGGGGATGTGAAGGGTTATCTCCGAAGCTGCAGAACCTCTGAAACCATGACCCCAGAGCCCCTGATTCTTCAAAGGATGGCCTGTGACATCGCCTCAGGGCTCCTGCACCTGCACAAACACAACTTCACACACAGGTAGTCATTTCTGCTATTAAACCTGAGAAATCAGACTGCTGTCACTGATTCAGTCAAACAAGCAGTCTTACAAATGAGGTGTCACAGCATCTCATATTGCCCTATAAATAACATAATTATTCTAAATCATAATTTCAAAGGCCATTTTTTGCTGAAGATAGTATTTTGTATGCCTCAGCTCCACCCCAGCCTGGGCCCTGACTCACTTTGATACCATGCTTAACAAGGTATTTGTTTTAAATGCAGACTAGAAGCCCGCAGTTAAATGTTCGACTTGTTGTAAATTTCTGCATTTTAAAATATTTTAAAACTGTCCAGAATTAACTCAAGCTATCACGAGAATGTGTGGTAATAACTGTTATGACTTTATCTCCAATTGTGTTGGAGACACATCAACCAGCACTAGGGCTGGTCTGTACTTCCAGGTAACACTAGTTTTTACCAGAAGAAAGTGCAATAAGTCAAAGTAATCTATATTTGTACTTATATTTGTATTTACCATAGCAGCCTGGAAAAGGGAAACCTCTGAGGAAACGGGACTACAAAGATACATCAGAAAAGACCAGTTAAAGACCAGTTAGAGACCAGTAGAATACTCTGTGATCATGCTGCTCAAACAACACTACTACAGTTAAACCCTGTATATCGTAGTACACTGTGCTTCATTACACTGTGCCGACCCACCTCACAAGTTTCTTTTCATTGAAATCTGTTCAGTAAATCTCAGCCTGACCTTGATGGGTCTGTTTCAGTATCTATGCACCATTCAAAGGGAAGGAATTATAAACCCTCCTCAAACAAGTCCTTCAAACCTCTTAGAAATGTTAAAGCTTTATTAACTGAGTTTTTTCTTGCAGCTGTTGTCATATTTTTCTTCTGCTGTCATTATTAAGAGATTTTTTACCTCAATGAGATGATTAAATAAAGATTTCTATATTAAATACTACACAGTTATGAATGAAGTACCACAGCAAAGCTCGGCCACTGTATCCCTCTGTGTTTGAAATGTGCCTTTAGCCTCTCGGTTGCTTCCTGAAACAACATCCTGGTGCTGCCTGAGTGCTCTTATTGACTCCAGCATCAGTGATTTTGTTGCAGGCGGTGACTGTTCCTCTCCAGGACTACAGTTTGTATTTTTAGATTATTTTTTTATTTGTTTTTATTTCACTTTAGTTTGAGTTTATTATCAGATGACATTAAGGAGCATTTCCAGGGTTTTTACCTGGAAAAGTTTTATCATCAAAACATGTTCAAGTAAACATCATGGGGATCATTTTATTTACTTTGAGTAAATAAATATATCTAAAATACAAAATAATAATAACCTGAAGCTGAAGATGTTCCAGTTATATCCAGTATGTTTATGAACACCCCCTCTGTCCCAGTGACCTGGCTTTAAGGAACTGCTTGCTGACGGCTGATGTCTCAGTGAAGATCGGAGATTATGGTCTGGCCCACACAAAGTACAAGGTAGACTTTGCACAAACACACAGTGAAATATAGAAACACAACAAGTCAACACAACAATATCAGAAAACAAATTATTGATCCTGTTTGTAAATTTTCAACAAACATTTAGTATTCACCACTAGGGGATGACAAATAAGCTTCGTGTTCAGTAAATACTGAGTCTGCAAAATAATCTCACATTAATCACAAATCAACACAAATGAGTTTCTGCAGATTTAATTACTTTCTCCAGAGCTCACTGCACATTTTAGCATCATATTAAAGGAGAGATTAAACAGACAATCATTTAGTTTGAATTTTTTTCATCATATATCTGCCTCTTAACACTGTGCCTTTCAGGATGATTATTATGTGACATCAGATCAGATGTATGTGCCCCTGCGCTGGATTGCTCCGGAGCTGGTGGACGAGGTGCATGGAAACGTGCTGGTGGCAGACCAGACCCAACAGAGCAACATCTGGTATATGATCAATGCACACGCACACACCGTTTGTAGTTTGAGAGGACAGTCATTGTCCAGAAGGCTACGGTATACATGGACATAACGGCCCAGTTTCCCATACAGGGATCAAGTCTAATCCTGGACTAAATATTTTTTCCTATTGTGGTCTTCATTGACTTTTTCCTTTTAGTCTAGGACCATGCTTAATCCATGAACGGGAAACCGGCCAAATGGATTTAAGACACTAACACTTGCTTATATAGTTGTAAAGTCTTGACATTAAATGAAAGCTTTGACATTATTGGAGGATTATAAGAAATGTACAGTTCTGACTTCTGTTTTATGCTGAATCATTAATAATGTACAATACATCTTATCCTGCGACTCAGGTCTCTTGGTGTGACAATATGGGAGCTGTTTGAGCTGGGAAACCAGCCCTACAGACACTATTCTGACAGGCAGGTACTGACCTATGCTGTTAGGGAGCAGCAGCTGCGACTGCCCAAACCGCTGCTCAAAGTGCCCCTAGCTGAGCGCTGGTGAGTCACACATAAATGCAGCACAACACAACACATTTAAATCTGCTTCCAGGTTGATGGGTGAAACAGTGTGTAGAACAATCAGTATTTGAATCATTGCCCATGTTTGATATGATGATGCACCATTGTTAGAGAATAATAGGTTTTCTTAGCAGTGGTATTACAAACAGGAAACCAAGTCTAAACATTTTATTAAAAATCAGCAGGTTTATTTATGAGTACATTGATCAGATTTTCTTTTCTGGTTGTCCTGTGTTTTGGGTCCGCAGGTATGAGGTGATGCAGTTCTGCTGGCTCCAGCCTGATCAGAGACCCACAGCAGAGGAAGTTCACTTGCTGCTCAGCTACCTATGTGCCAAGGGGGCCAGTGAGGCCGAAGAGGACTTTGAGAAGCGTTGGAACTCCCTGCGTCCCAATACTGGATTCAGCAGTCAGCGTGGTACTTCAGCAATGTCACAGGACCACCCCTCATCAACCTCCTCATCTTTCCCACTCTTAGAACTTTTTTCAGCTGGTGATGGCTACCAATCAGAGTCTGGGGATGACATACTAACGGTCACTGAGACCAGCCATGGCCTAAACTTTGAGTACAAGTGGGAGCAAGCCACGGCAGACCAGTCATATAGAACCCCAGACACTTCTAGTACCTTGGGTCAGGTAAACCATCATTGTCAGGAAGCATTTTACCCACCTGGAGGCATTGTGGGAGGCTGCCCTATGGAAAGTCTGAGCCATGGAGCTTCTCCTTCATACTATCAACCAAAACATCTACACGCTCCAGGTGTACTTCCTGTCCTCAGTGCCCATAGCCCCTCAGTAAACAGTGAATACTACATTCGCATTGAGGAGCCAGTAGACTGTAACATTGATCTGGACTACACCATGGCCTCCTACAGCCCAGACTACCAGGGCAGCAGTGGGAGCTTCCTGACTGGAAGTGCAGACTCGGGTGAGTGCATGGCCTGCCCATCACAGGCTAAAAGCATGGCTCCTTATTGGTCAGCTGACATCCATAAATCTGACATGTATGACTCCAATGACTCAAGTCCTGCCATCTCCCTGACGATGGAACCCCTTTTAGGTCAAGTGTCGGATAACAGCCCCCTACGACCCTGGGAGTCTAGTCACTATGTGTCCTATAAAGATCGAGATGGGGGTTACTACTATGATCACTCACCACCTTTGGGAATAGATCACTATTTTATTGGAGGTGAGCACTCCAGTGAGCATCATCAGGAAAGCTGGGGGTCAAGAAGCCTGCGTCAGGCTTTGGGTGAGTTGGAAAACCCGCTAGGAATATCCCCATCTGTAAACAGTCTGCCTCAACAGGTTTACCGAGATGCATACTTGGACACAAGTCAGACATCCATCATAGGAAAGAATGTAACTGGAGGCTATTATGACATGATGGGTTCCCTGAGGAAGACTATGCCCAGCCACACAAGACACAACAGCCACTCTGTCAGTATCAACATGGAGACTCAGGGGGCCCTCTTCATTGGACACAGAGACAGTGATTCGGAAGAGGAAGAAGAGGACATATTTGTTGAGAGACACACTTGTAATACTTGGCCTTCAAAGCACCGCCACAGCAGTGCAGGTCACCAGAGACGGGCGAGCCATAGTTGCCGACAGGACACTTACGCTGACTTCCATTATACGATGCCAAGTACAGACATCGAGGATTCCTGGCCAGAAGGGCACAGCATGGCCTTCCACTCTCTACCCAAACCCATTGATTATCTTGAGCCACACCAGGTCAAAGATAACAGTGCCTGCCTCGGTTTGAGTAAACATCATGCTATGGTGCCCTCAGAAAACTGCAATACCTACATCTACCTGTGCCATGAAGGTGAGACTCAGGTGCCAACATCTGGAGAGTGTTGCCACTCACACTTTGTTGACCCACTCACTGGCTTGCTAGTTAGAAACACTGGCTTCTGCCACAACTACAGTCACACTAACTACAGAGATAAAGTCATTGACATGCCAAGCAATGAAGAGATGATCAATCTGTCACCAGCTCCAGGGGGTCCCATTGTGGCCAAATCTACTCTGAAAAAGTCTGAGGACTGTGGAGAACAGTATGTTGATCTTACAACCGATGAGCTCCAGTTTAAAGAGAAGAGGGAGGATGTAATCAAGGAAATCACACAAAAACTGCCAGAACCTAGAAAAGAAGCGGTGACTCTGACAATGACTAAAGCCACTCAAGCCACTCCACCTCCTGATGATAACGTGCATGTGATGGTGGCCATCACAGATCCACAGTCAGAATTGAGTCACACCAGTGACAGTGGTGTTGACCGTGGAGGCTCCAATGTCAGCCTCGCTGACATCCTTGACTGCAGTGACGATGATGAAGAAGAAGATATCACAGACGACATCACTGATGTTACCTCAGGCATCTTCGCTGATGAGTCCAGCGAGCTGAATGCTTCCCCTGCCTTCAAGTTGCTACAAAAGCAGGTGGGAACACCTGACTCCATGGATTCCATGGATCTGCCATCTGTAGCTGGCTCTTGTGAAGGCTCCAGCCCTGCATCCTCCCACCCCTCGAACTCACCTAAAGCTATGGACAGTGGCTATGACACAGAGAATAACGAGAGCCCCGAGTTTGTTCCCAAGGAACCTCATGAACCCCGTGAACAGCCTTTGGCAAAACCTACCCTTGATGTCAGTCTGGAGGAGGACGAGGTGCTGGAGGAGCATGGACCTGAAGCTAAAGCGGTGCCCACAGAGGGTGAGCATTTATTGGGTGAAGATTTGGCACTAGCAGCCTCACAGACAGGTGACCCCATTCTGTTACCATTGAGCGATAAGACTCCATACAGAGACTCTGCCTACTTTTCAGACTATGAGAATGAAAAGCAGAGTCGGGATGAGAGAGAAGAACTCCAAATGGGCAAAGCAGATGAAGAAAATGTTGAAAAAGAACCAGACATTGCAGAAAAGAAGGCTGCAAAAAGGAAAAGTGAAGAAGAGGAAGAACAACAGGATGCTGTGGCAAACAAGGACATAAAACTTGAAATGAAGCAAAGATTACCAAACACAACAGAATTCTCTTCTCCACCAGATGCTGAGGAGTACTTGACAGAGGAATGCTGCCAAGATGAGACATTAGGGCTTCCTCCAGAGCCTTCTGATACTGAGGGAGCACTGGATGAATGGCCATCACAGGAAGAGAGCTCATCTTTGGGAGACTGGGCAGCTGAGGTGGTTGGGGCCATGGAAGAAGCTCTCGGTGCCCTGAATGGAGATTGTGCCACCAGTGTGAAGGTAGATAAGGAGGAAGCAGATGACATAAAAGACTCTGCTCAAAGTTCAGAAACTGCAAAGGAGCCAGCAATCAAGACAAGTCAGAACAGGCTGTCAGGGACATCTGGTGAAATCCTACACACTTTACCCAAAGATGAGGTAGCCTTGCAGCACACGGCAAACACCAGACGGTTTTCTTCTTCCTCTCCACCACCTCCACCCACCCCTCCACCTCCACTCCCTGCAACAGAGGGCCGAGTATCTCCAGCCGACGGGGAAGAGGCCGATGAGGAGGACGGTGATACCGATGATAGTGACGAGTCAGACGAGGAACTGCGAACCTACAATATGCAGGAACAGAGCGGAGGGGAAGAGAGTGAGGAAGAGTGCCACCCAGTGCCTATTGTGGTGAGCGACAACAGTGAGGCCCACAAACTGCGCAGCCTGCTCAAGATGCCAACCTTGCTCACTGCAGAGAACCTGGAGGAGGAGCTTGAACACAAGAAGAAAACAGTGTCTTTTTTTGATGATGTTACCGTGTACCTCTTTGATCAGGTGAGTGCAAAGGGGAGATATCCATTTGTTTTTTCAGTTTTAATTACTTAAACATTCATATTTATTCGAAAATTATTATTATTATTATTATTATTATTATTATTATTATTATTATTATTATTATTATTATTATTATTATTATTAATTAATAGTGTTCACTGTGATCCACTCCTGTGAGTTCACTGACTCGTTTGCCTTCTTTAACATCACACCCATCAGGAAAGCCCAACTAAAGAGCTGGCTGAGCACGGCTTCCCTTTAGGAGCAGAAGGTCAGACTTCACAAAGCAAACCCCAAGAGAGGGTTAATCCCTCAGATGACTCTTCAGATGGGAACATTTCAGAGGAGAGTATGTATTATTCTTTTACTTTCAGTGCAAATGTGAATGATTACATGGAATGTGTTAGCACCTTGGAGTCTTATTTACTTTGCAGATATCAAAATGTTACTTCTTCTCGTTCGCTCAGGTGCAGGATTTGAGTGGGAAGATGACTTCCCCCTACTTCCTCTGCCAACATCCTCTGCTGCATCTGACTCCCCTCCATCCTGTCCCATCACCAAAACCCCAGACACTAAGCCAGCCATGCAGTACTCCCGCTTTACTGTCTCTCCCTCCAACGTGTCCCGGTTTTCCATCACTCATATCTCAGACTCTGATATGGACTCTGCAGGAGGTAGGTCACCTCTGTAAACTCATGAGAAACTCATCAGTCATATTTTTAAAAAGGAGACATACACTTAGGTCCATAATTTCTTCTAGTTTTTCTTCTGTACACCATCATTTAAATCAAGCAATCAATATGTGATTTAATTCAGGGCGTATTACAAAAATTAGCATTAACTGTTTAGGAAATGCAGCCATTTTAATACATACTAAAGCAGTTTCATGTTTCTGTACCATCATTGTTTCATGTCAGAGTCACGAAGCAGGCACAAAACCTGAAGTTGATTCAAAATGTTGAATTTGTATTTTAAAGCTTTTCACCGTCATTTTAAATATGAGGTCCAAATAGATGTCAGTGCAAGTGAGAAGGCCATCATTAGGCAGAGAAAATAAATAAACCTATTAGAGAGACAGCAGAAGCTTCATGAGAGGCCATATCAACAATCTGGCACATTCTGTGGCCAGCTCAGCAACACCAAAAGGCCTGAAAGACCACAACAGACTACAACAGGGGAGGATCACAGAATTGTTTCCTTGGTGAAGAAAAACCTCTTTGTAACATCTAACCAAGTCAAGAACACTGTGGAGGAGGTAGGCGTTAGAACAAGGTGCTATCACAGGTTATACCGGAAGGCCAGAGTAGACTAAAAGAGCCTGCACAGTTCTGAACAGCAGGAAAAACCCATGATGAGCTTGTAGCAGAATGATGGGAAGAGAAAAGCACGCAGAAGGAGAGAAACAACTCATGAATATATATACCTGAATATACCACAACATCATCTGTCAAACATGGTGGAGGCAGTGTCATGGCATTGCACGAATGGCTGCCAGTGGAACCGGGTCAGTGTTTGTTGATGATGTGTTGGCTGGTAGAAGCAGCAGGATGAAGGTGTGAATGAATGAAATGTGCAGGGCTGAATTTGCCACTCAGATTCAGACAAATGCTGCAAAGCTGATTAGATGGCGCTTCACAGTGCAGATAGATAACGACTCAAAGCAAACTGCATAAGCTACCTGGGAGTTTCTCAAGGCAAAGAAAGGGGATATTCTTCAATGGCCAAGTCAGTCATTTGATCTGAACCCAACAGAGCAGCTTTCCAGTTATTAAATACAAATTTAAAGGCAGAAAGACCCACAAATAGGCAGCAGGTGGCTGCAGCATCATAAAAGTAGATTAGATGGAAAAAGGATATCTGTAGAATATGTATGTGCTGATAGCATCACAGCTGACTGACAGAGCATCTCAGTGGGGGGAAATGTTCATGGGTTCTAGATTTCAGGCAGGCATTGACTGCAAAGGATTTTCATCCAAGTATGTTAGTTTGTCCAATTACTTTTGAGCCACTCAAAATTGGGGAACCTCCGAAATTAAACTTGTCTGTGGTGGTTTGCAGAGGCAAAACTGCATTAATTTTCTTTCTTCTACTCATTATGGACCTAAGTAACTTTTCACAGACATGAAAAAAAAGACTAAAATTGAGATCAAATTATTTTTTTTCAGATTTGAAAATGTTTTACAAATTATAGTGTCAGTAAAAAATTTGCATCTGAATTCGCAATAATGAAAGCATCTTTTTATGGCAAAAACTATCAATACTCTTGCTTGAGTTAGCTTATAGATTATATGGACAAAAGTACTGGGCCGCTTGAATATTACACCCTGCTCAGCCCTGGAATCCCAGGCCATGAACTTCTGGCTCACAGTCTTTGTGCTGATGTTTATGCCAGAGGAACTGTGTAGTGATAAAGTCAGCACAGCATTGATGGCTTTTATGCACTGAATGGTCACCATGGTCTGCAAGTTCATGGCTGAGCTGCTGTGATTCCTCACCATGGAATATCTAGGAGGGAAGAAATTTCATGAACTGACTTGTTGCAGCACTGGGATCCTATCACAGCACCACGCTCGAATTCAGTGAGCTCTTTAGGGCAGCCCAGTCTTTCACAAATGTTTGCAAAGGCAGACTGCACGACTAGCTGCTTGCTTTTATACACCTAAATTCAAAGATTAAAAGGTGTGACCAAGTACCTTTGTCCGCATGGTGTAAGGTCTGCTTATTGAATGGGGATTATGTATCTATATGAAGCTTTTACGGTGTGTATTTTTTTGTGGGTTTTATGTGTATTTTCTCAGGGATATCAGGAGGAAACTGACAGGTAGCTCCATCTTCTGAGATCAGCATTTCTGTGCATGATCTCTGACAAATAAAGAATAAAACTAAAAAGCTACTTTTCTACAGACTTAAACCCAGTCTGGGAACCTGGCCCATTAAAGATGCAATTGTTGGCTGCAACATATTTTCAAAGACTAATGAGACTAAACACTATTGCCAAATGTCTCTGAAACCTGCCAGTATTTGGGATAAAGATGCCTAGCGGCCTGTAACATGGATGATGTACATTGATCCTTTCTGCCTCATTGTGTTTTGCAGGAAGCAGTGAAGATGGAGAAAAAGAATAAGAAGCTGTGGAGATTTACTGCCTCTTTATGACAACAACTTGGCCTACGAGCATGACTACTGATTTCATTTTAAACATCAGGTTTTAGAAACAAGACAGTGCCTCTTACCCCCCGTGGACACTTTTGAAAGGTCCGTCTCACCACAATGTAGGACCGGTCTGAGCTGTTTCGAATATTGAAAAGAGAACGGTTAATATATAACATTTCCAGAATATTAATATATACAGTATGTATGATGAGTTTAAGAAACCAGGGGAAACTTGTATGTTAAATTCTACATATTTTTTGGAACAAAGTAGAAGGACAGGACCTTTGAAAAGCATTGCATTTGCCATTTCATTCACTTTCTGATTTATGATGGGAGCATTCATAAGCATGTGGAGTCACCTGGACTTTATAAACTGACACAATGTCAGCTTTTGGACTTTTCAACAAAGGATGAGCACTTTGAACAAGACTGCATAGCTCCACAGACTTTATAGTTTTTAGGAAATGGTTTTACTTGTATTAATGAATATCAACAAGAATCTTTGAAGTATCACAAGTAATATAACGTCAGTATTTGGGATTATTCAAAGGCGTGCTGGAAGGAAGCAGAGGGAATCCTAATGGCTGTCTGGTTACACAATGTTTTCTTTTTTGAGGAAACAGCTGAGCAAACCTTGACCACCTAATATTTTCTGATTTCTTACATTGTTGCATCAGAACCAACTGTACTGTTTTACATGAATATCATTCTCTTTACCAAACTGAGTCACAGCACCACAAGCACAGCCAACCCCTCTTTACTGGAAGCATCAGACATAACATTGAGACCATAATGGCCAGAAGTAATGAGGACATTTCAGATTGAATTCTTATTAAAGTTTTCGTATAATATAGCAATGCATGGTTTGAAGTCACTACAAAATAGTAGTTGTAAAAATTTGTTGCTATGAAACAAAAGGAAAGAGATTTTTTTTTTGTTTGTTTGTTACACGTGTTCATTAAAATCTATTTGTGCTCCTCATCTAAAAGAAATTGGCATTTGAAAAAGTAAAACAAATAGTGATATGGGCCAGTAGGGGTGGGCAATATGAATGAAATTTTTTATCATGGCATGTGTGCACTGGATCTTAAGCTCTAAAGTGGAGACAACATGTCTGTTTTTGGTTAACCAGCAAATACCTGACACAAAAAGTCATTTCATCACATTGATGCAAAGCTACTGTTAATTCAACATTGCTAGAAAGCAGTAATACTCACTGATGTGCACCAAGATCTAGTATGGCCTACTTCAATCCAAGGTACTCAAGGTATATATAATTCTTTTCCACCAACATGGTGCTGGTTCACAGTCTAGAACCACTTCGTGTAAAAAAAGTTAATGACAAAGCTAAGAAACTGCTGAGCCTGCTGCTATTTATAATAATGTTTTGGTTTTTTTAAAAACTCGAGGTCAGAGCATGACCTTCAGCATGCATTGGAGTGGCCGGGATGTGTCAGCACCTCTAAGTCTGAGGCTCTAGTTCTGTCCTATTCGTGAGAAGGTGGAACATGAGATGGATTGGTTAAGCTTCATCAGTAATGTGTGTGAAGTGCTGGACTGTTGTGATGAAGAGAGAAGCTTTACCAGCCCATCTACGCTCCAACCGTCACCCCCTGGTCATGAGGGGTAATGACTGGAAGGCAGTCCAAATGAGTTTCCTCTGTTGGGTGGCAGGGCTCAGTTTTAGAGACAGGATGATCTGAACATCCAGAGGGAGCAGGACAGACAGCTGCTGTTTCTTCACGTTGAAAGCAGCCAGTTGAGGTGGTTCAGGTATCTGATTAGGGTACCACCTGTGCACTTCTCTTTGGAGGTTATCCAGACTTATTGAGACGTGAGGGTAGACCCAGAACCCCCTGGATACATCTCACCTGGCCAAACAAACTGGAAAGTGTTGCTGGGAATCAGGATGCCTGGAGTACCCTGCTGAGCCTGCTGCCACCATTAATTACCACCATTAATTAACTTTAGACAAGAGAAGATAATGGATGGATGGTTTGATTAATAACTCATCCATCTTGAAATTGGAGTT
Organism: Archocentrus centrarchus; assembly: GCF_007364275.1. Lineage (NCBI taxonomy): Eukaryota > Metazoa > Chordata > Actinopteri > Cichliformes > Cichlidae > Archocentrus > Archocentrus centrarchus. The sequence continues at coordinate 26,672,975 of NC_044364.1, forward strand.
CAGAAGTGTAGCTGCTTTGATAATGATGGTCACATCTGCCCCAACAATAGCATGACAGAGTCAAAAACCAATGGGTTACCTCAGTGTGGCTACATCCATCTTTGATACACAATCTATGACTCTGCTGCTGAAAAACTGGTTGTCACACCTGTCATATTGGCTCTCAATAGGCACCAAGGCAGACGTGTCAGCAGCACCACTTTGGTGGAAAGAGGTAGCAGATACTATGGTAGAAAATTTTTTTCATTGGTACCGTCACCATTCACCATCATATTGCTCAGCCCTACAGGCAAATATCTCCAGCTACCCAACAGCATCAAAATGTTGTTTTTGTCTGCACACAGGTTTGTCTGAATAAATGAGCTTTTTGTGTTTGTAAATTGGCTCATTACACATCCAGTATTTCTCTGCTCATTTTCTACCATGTTATGTTTAGAACCACTGCCTTGCTCCTTGCTGTATATTGGCTACTCTGAGCTTGTTTGGAGCAGATTTGTATAATGATTCTGATATTAGAAGATGAACTGTTTAAGATCTAAAACATAAAGTCTGGTCTAAATGATAATAATTTGGTTTAGTCACAGAGAAGAACAACCCCAAGCTCTGACTGAGTTTCTATAGCACTCAAAAATGAATCAGTTTGAGCCACGCGGCTGTTAAATGAATCCTAATGAGTCTGATCAGCTTGTTGAATAGAGGGCTGATGATGATAATGCTGTCCTGCTTTGCTCTGCGTGTATCAGTGTGAGGAAGTGAAAGATTGATGGAAAAGAAGGACTCCACCTTTGACAAACACCCAGTGATCAAACATGTTGTGTCTTAAATGTTTGTTTGCCTTCCAAGGCTTTAATATTCTGTAACACTTTAGGATAGAATCATCTAGCTGGCTGTCAGTAATATTTTTGTATCTCAACAAAAATACTTTTTAAGAGTATTGTTGTACTGTATCTGTGAGGGAGAGAAGAAAAAACTCTGTTCTGTTTATTGTTGCCAAAGAGTCGCTGTGTTTTTGGTCCGGAGGGGGAAGTCTAGTTTGTGTTTGACCCCATAATGAGGACAGTCAGGAGGATCACTGATGGTGCACATTTGCAGGAGAGATTCTGGTTGGGATGCTGTCGTAATGTGTGTCCCTAAAAGGACTCGGTCACATTATTACTTTCTGTACCTTCTATCAAGTATAAATAAAACCTGGTTTACACATGTCAAAATATTTTGGCAATTTGTTAACTTTCTTTGACTAAACATTAATTTTGCATCCCAAATTATTCACACGTGTTGACTCTGTGAACTTCCTGAAGATCTACAATTAAAAAGGCTTAGATTCATTTTGGATACAGAGGAACTCTGAGATTAAATATAAAATTCATTTCGGGGCACAGGGGTGGCTCAGAGGTTGAGCAGGCAACTACAGACATATACAGCGTGGCGGTGTGGGTGGCGCAGGCTCAAGTCCCGGCCTGTCGCCATTTCCCGCATGTCTCCCCTTGCATCTCTCCTCCCGATTTCCTGTTTCTCACCACTGCATGTATCAAATAAAGCCGTGAAAGGCCAAATTTCCATTTCACCATAGACCCTGAAGAAGATTATTTTAATCTAAACATTCAGCCATAAATTAATAAGGAACTTCTATATTTCAAATCCTTTTGGATAAATACTGGTCAGGTTTTCCCTCTCTGCTGGACCTCTAGCCCCATCAGTTTCTTCATTTTTAATCTATTGTCCCGATAGGATCAGGCGTCACTGTTTCAGCGCCGTAAGATTACAGCGGATGTGGTGCTGGGCATGAAAATGGAAGTAATCCGCTGTAACACGTTGTCTACATGTAGGATGACCCGGGATATCCCAGCGTAAAGAGAGCAGTTATGTTGCTGCTGTCTCCACTTTTATTTCTGGTCTATTAGCCCAGCTTTGCATGACTCTCAGTTTATAATAATGCTTATTTATCTCATTCTGTGCTAAAACTTAGACCACATTTAATGTGAGCAGCAAATAAGGAAAAGTGTAGCAGAGTGAGCATTACAATAGACAAAAACATACCACACAATGTGATTAAGGACTTGATTCTTTATTCTCAGAATTAAACCAAAAAACAAATAAAAACTATTTGTTTACCATCAAATCACGTGATTTTATGATGTGGACTGCTAGCTTAGTACCCCTCATGTTAATTAACATATTTCTTTCATATAACACATTTTCCAGCTCTTTACTTATACACGGTTTCTTCCTGTAAAAGGAGCTGCTGATCTGGTATGTGTGTATAATCTGTAATTACACAGATATTTCCTAAAAGTCCCATCAAATTTAGGATGAATTATAGGGAAAATGCTTTTGAGTGTTTTCAGACTCGCTCCTTTTAATCATTTTTAAGAAAAACATGTATAATAATTAAAGTGTGAAGGTTAAGTGAAAAGTTGTGATTCATAAACTGATCTCATCTCAAACTGATCTGATTTCCTTAGACAAATAAAAAATAGTGTTTAAGTATTTTATAGTTATATTAATGGCTAATCATTGGTTCTCTGACAGAAGTTCAGAGTGATTTCCAGCACTGCAGAAAATTATTTAATCATTATGAATATTTGTTTTTACTTCTGTACTGCATAATTTCTTAGATATGAGAGGGTACTGAAGTCATTTCTCCAGAAACCAAGATATCATTTACAACTATGGGGCTTTCTTGGAAATATCCTGATGATATGCAGCTGAACACCAGCTAACTTTGGAGGAAATATGTGGAACGCTTTGTTGCCATCTAATGTACCTGTTTGCAGAAAGGTGATAAACTCCAGTTAAATTCCAATTTATTTTAAGATCTAACCTTTTATTATTGTAGCTTATTACTGTAAACAGGAATTCACCTCACATGTCTGTTCATCAGTAATACAGTAATACACCTGTGGATCATACCAACTTGGATTACAATGTGGGATTTTTCATATTGAGGCTTTAATATCTGTGATACCATCACCTGATTTGGATTGTTTTAAGGAATATTATGTGTCTTTTACATTAACTGTAAATCAAACGTCCCTTACCTGCAAAACTGTAGTTTCTACAGGCCTCCACGCCTGCTTTCAGAGATCCAAACATTTTATCATGTTTCTATTCAAAATATTTTAAAATGCTACTTTCATCATTTCAGTTTACAGAGCACTAGAACAGCTCTCAGGTACTTGTACTGTCGTACATTTTCAGTGCTTTATGAACCTAAAATGTATCTTAATAAACCAGAGAAACCAAAAGCATTTTAAATGTAACCAGTATAACCCACGTTACTGTGACCGCTTGCTTGGCTACAGTTTTCTTAAACTAGATCGATTGTGTTACTGAATTAAACATCATGAAGATCTTGCTCGCTCACTAAGAACAATAATAATAATAATCAAAGATGAATCTGAGAACCTACACATACATGTTATTAAATGTAGGTACAAACAGCTGCAGGCTGCATCATTAGCACTGCACAATAAAAGATTTCCTGTGAGCGAGCAGTGTGCTTATCAGCTGTGACGCTATCAGCACATACATATTCTACAGATATCTTTTTTCCATCTAATGTACTTTTATGATGTGTTTCAATCTGACTTGTTTAGATGAGTCATTTCTGATGGTGCATATGTAACATGGACCATATCCAACAACAATACTGTGTTCTTGCCCTGTGAAAAGGCAGTCCTGACAGGTGAGGCCCAAAGGTGAGACACCTAACACAGTGTCAAACTTTAAAGCCCTTTCATTGACAAGGTAGGGGGAAAGAGACCAGCTACAGATCTACAGATCCCTCCATGAAGCCAGTCTTTGGGTAATGATACAATAATTCTGGCTAAATGAGCCACACAAATCAGCATCTGCTCTCATTCTTCTCATCATACACCACACGCTGCTTGTAGGCTTTAAAAGCTTTACAAGAGTGAACCCACTCCACTGCTGCCCACCTGAAATATCACCACTCCAAAGGAAACCTCAGCTTTTTAACATAGATGGTCAAATATAAATCAATCCTTGTATTTATTTACATTTTTCTCTCAGCTAATACAGAGATTACAGCTACGGTGATATGCTCTGGTTGCTGATTATATGTCATTCTTTTCATTATGTTGTAATACTGAGGCTAAATGAGAGGCTTCCAGCTTAGGGATCAGGGCGATCTGCCTACAGCTGGTTTACATTAAAGAGAGCTCAGAAGTCCCCCGAAGTAGTCGAAGCCTTCTCCAAGGAGTCATACTGAGCTTCATCGGGATGGTCTTCCTTGATTTCGTCCTCATCGTCGGAGAGAGGTGGTTTGGCTGGGGCTTCCACGGCTGGTTCACAGGGTGGATCATCATCGCTGGGAAGTAAAAGAGGAAATGGAAAATGTTAAAATGTTAGGTTAATAATGTATAACATTGTAAATAATGCAAGACAGGGTTTAAAAAAAAGCACAGGATGGAACCACATTGCTGCTGAAAATAAAAAGGTGTGAGTCATGCAAACAAGAGAAAGCTGAGGTGAAGAGCATGACGCTCAAACAAACGACACGTTTCCAGGCAGATCAGAACAGCTCACAGTCAGCTGATGAGGTCAGCAGCCACGTCACATTAAAACAAGCAAACAGGGATGGAAACAACCCAAAAGCCACTCCACAACTGCCAAAGGAGACATGAAAATGAAGCTGTTTTTAGTTCTAATGAAAAATTAGAAAGGAAGTGGTAACATGAAGACACTTTAGACCCAAAATCATTCACTTACGACGGGGTTGGGTCGCTCAAAAGCGGGCGTAATCAGGCCCTGTACTGAAAGGCAGAGACAGTCCCCAACAGTCAGCATCAAATACCAACTCACATATTCTAACATAAGAAATGATTAGATACAACTGTTTCTACCATGGTTTTCTACATTATACAATGTATATATTTGATTTCATCAGTATTTACAGGAAAAACAGAGCATGGTGACTGGGACCATTCCTCATCTGTGGTCTATTAGAAGCTGCTTCTGTGCAATAAAGTCTCATTTTCAGACTACAGGCATTAAATAAAAGTGGGCATTTACACGTTCTTGTTGACATGTTAACATGAACATTTAAACTTTAATTTTTTAAGTTGCTATACCTGAAAGTCTTTTTTAGATTATGTAGTATTTGAAGTGGTTCTAAAGTCAAATGAAATATTTCCATTTTGTGTAACTTTATCACTGATCTTGCATAAAAACTGAGTTTTTCATAGTGAGCAAAACAGTTTGAAATTAATTTGAAAAGATCTTTTATAATGAGCAGAGCATCACACTGCACACTCTTACCCGTATTAGCACCACAGTGCTGGATACATTCATACAGTGAAACCTTTGAATGACTGACTACTCTGAAAATGCGTCTCATTCAGCGCACAGTTTTCCACTGGAGTCTCACAGCAACACACAAAACACAGTGCATGTGCAGAGGCTGCAGACAAACTCACTGATGATCAGTTTAAGCACTTAGCTAAAATTATTGTCATTGTTTACTCACATTAAACTGCTTACTTGAAAACATTCACAAAACAATCAGAGCTCCACAAACTCACCACAACTGCTTAAATTATGACTAATACATACAATACATTCATGTGTAAAAATAAAACAGGCGTGCGCATCCACAATACAGCAAAGGAACTACAAAAAATTAAAGACAAACTAGAAATGAATACACACACACATGCACGCACACACGCACGCACACACGCACGCACACGCACGCACGCACGCACGCACGCAGCTGAGTTAAAAAGTACCTTTACTAGCACCCGGAGAAGCAGGCCTGTGGGTATATGGCAGGTCAGGATGCAGTGGTAGTAGTACTGTACACACACACACACGTACACACACACACACACACACACGTGTACACACACACACACACACACACACACACACACACACACACACACACACACACACACACACACACAGTACAAGCAACAAGCCTGGTGGAGGGTTCAGATGGGTCTCAGTTCCAGAGATACTGACAGGAAAGGCTTGTTAATGTGTTAAAGGAAGAGGAGGATCACCAGTTTAACTGTGAGAAAGGAGGTGGTGAATCGAGAGTTTAAGAGTGTTTTTTCTGCTTTGGATTTCCAAAATAAAGTTCATTTGTTTTACAAGCTTACAGAAGGAAACTCGTTAAAATTAAATCCTTCAATGCTGTTTTCAATTAGTTTCTCTCACACAAAGGCCTTCAGGAAAAAAAAATAAACAGAAACAACAAAAACATCCAGCTGAATAAATTTATTTAATACTTTGTTAGAGTAGAAATCCACCATACATTTGAGGTCAGTGTTACACTTTTTGGTGCCCCCAAAGCATGCATATCCATAAATTCTCTATACAATATTTAGATGCTTTTTTTTTCTTTCTTTTTTTTACTGTTTTTCAACAAACCCCTCACAATCAGAGCACGTCAGTGCTGCAGTTTTTGGCCACAGGTTTGCTATCTCTGCAGGGCTGTCAGCCATTCCTTGAAATATTTTAGTGGAGAAAGAAGAAACGCTGGCAGGTTCCAGGCGTTTGTGCTCGACTTTTGTCTCCAAATTCATCAAAACAGAGATGGGGAGGGGGAGGGGGTGAAGCTGAAGGGGGAAGACGAGTGTTAGGTCACAGACAAGTAGAGAGATAGAGGAGAAGAGCAAAGAGAGCAGACATATGCAACATTTCTACAGTGCAAAAAAGGTCTTCTTAAATCAGGAGTCTTAAAAGATTTTGGCAGTTCAGGAATGTGCCTTCCTTTTTCACTTACTAACAGAAAAATGTATTGCAAGACTCTTCAAACAATTCACCTCATTAACAATTTAGGAAAAGCATTTTTTGCAGTGTAGGAGGAACGGGAGAGATGCAGCGTTTCATTTCTAACCTCCTCTCTTTGGTGAGGAACGCACTCACGTGAGATTTTTGAAAAGCCTCATAGGATTCCCATCGGGCTCGCTAGCAGACACCAGATGCCAACAAAGGGACGGCGGTTAGTGCAGACGAGCACTAACGGGGCCGACATACAGACGAGCAGACCGGCATTTTTATTGAGCACACAAAGAATCAGACAAACACTTCTTTAGTCATCAAACACGATGCTCTTTACTCACTGAGCTTTGAAAAAAAGAAATTAGGCTTTTAATTCACAGCAGTACAAGAAGGCTGAATGAGGTTCCAACTGCAGTCTGCCTCCTCTCCCATCACAGCTGCAGAGAGGCCGTGCCTTTAGTCTGTACACAGGATACATGCAGCAGAGTATGAACACCACTCTGAAGCCAGTGAAGCTTTTTGTAATAGTCACAATATGATGATGCTTTATTTGAAGTCTTAAAACGACATTAATCACGCAGGTTAATCGACAGCAGAAGCACCACATTGAAACATTTTTGAAAATAGAAAAAGAGTTAGCCTTTTTTAAATGAACTTCCTCCTGTTTATTTATTGGAGATTTTTTTTAAAAAATGGTTTGAGTATCGTGCGCACTGAGTCACACCGCACTGCCAACTGTCTTTTCTTTCATGCATGAACCAAAGTTTACCCAACTACTTTATTATGAATTAATCAGACTTTTTTAAACTAGTGATGCTGAACTGTTTCACTGTTGAGTTCAAAACCCGAAGATATTTAATTTACAGTCATATTAAAAAAAGAAAAACAGAGGAAAGCAGCAAACATCTGTGTTTGACAACCTGGAACCAACAAATATTTGGCAATTAAGCCTGATTCATTATTTCAGACACTTAATTGTCACAGTACTCAGTTACTCGACTAACGAACAAACAGTCTCAGCACCAAACACGACTCAGAGCCTCGTGTCTCTCAGGGATATGAGGGCTAGTTGACCCCATTCAGCCTTGGCAAGATATTCAAGCACCACAATAGACAGTCAAAGGACCCTGAAAATGGCATGTTTGTGAGTCCGTCCGAGTTCAAAGGCCAACACTGAAAACATTACAGTAAGTTTGTTTACACACAGTCAGAAATATAGACTATTACTTCCATAAGGTGCATTTTTTATAAACGGATCATAGATACTGCATGACAAGCACTTCTGTATGGCACATTTATGTACAGTAAACATTCCGGTCATATTTTCTCCCGTTCCACTTGTGAAAACAGTTACAGCTGTTCACCTCTCGTGATGCATGGCCTCTTATGTCAGAGGAATACAAAATCTCACAGCATGAATAGGTTAAATTATTGTTCAATACTGAAAGATCCGGTAAAAGCATCGATTGCAATGTCATTTTTACAGAATATAAAAATCCTCTTTGGGATCAACCACGTGAATATTACACCCTGATTTACATGTTCTTTACATGGTCATTCTAACTGGGAGCACTGACATTAGTGAAAATCAGGTTCCTTTCATGGGAAAATATAATTCCCAGCACTATATAAAAGAAATGTACATGCATGAAAGACAAGCAAAAGATACATTTTCCTTAAAGAAAATGTCCATCACACTGATTTTGAATATACGGATGGCACAGAGTCCATTTTGTTCTGTCTGGCTGTGCACCAGCGTGGCTACTGGCCCATTAGACAGCACAGGGCAGGACTGAAGCACGAAGGGAGGGAGATCAGAGGGAGGAAATGAAAGAGACCGAAGCTTCTTCCTTGAACTGATCAGTTTGGGGAGAGTTTATTGCCGTAAGCAGAAGGAAGGGAGGCGGGAAAGAGGGTGGGTTAAGGATGAGGGATGGGGTTGGCTGAGGGGCAGCAAGGCGCCTGTCCTATCGTGTGGCCGAGTCTGTGCCTGTTTGTCTGTCTGTCCTCACACTGTCGAAATCAATTTGCCCTCTGTGGAACTGTGGACACAAAGAGGGAGAGGCTTCCAGGTGGGCTGGCTCAGGAGAAACAACAGCAAACACAACCAGACGCAGAAACCTCATCTATCACCAACATGAGAAGTAAACCCTCAACTCTACAAGTTCAACTGGATCTGATCCTTAATTTCCAGCAATATGTGGTTTTAAAGGAGGGCACACTAATAAGGGATTGGGTGGGTGCGGTTAGCAGACAGTGGATACAGCAGCTGCATGGAGTGTGGGGGCAGTGGGATGATGGGGAGGTGCCGTGGAGTCAAAGCATGAGGGTCTTTCTTAACTTAATGAACAAAAGGAAACTTAAAATAACTTAAGCTTATAAAAGAAACCAACAGAATGCCGCTTCAATATGTTCTCCCCCTGGGGTTTAATTAACTACCCCCCTGTCACACGCCTCCTGTGACCCGCCTTTACGTGCACGATATCCTCTGGGATCAGCAATACTGGCCACCAGGAGACCCCTTTTAGAAGCCCAGTCTGTATTAGTATGTTGGAGGGGTGGTGGCAAAAATCACAGGTGTGTCAGCGAGGAGACCCTGGTTTGTGCCCCAGTAGGGAAAAACACAGTCGCTAGTGTCTGAATTTCTTTGTTTTCACTTTTTTTTTATTTTTTTTTAATTTTGCTTCGCTTCGAGATTTAGGCACCCAAACCTACTTGGTTAGGTTAAGTGCAGAAATGACTTGGTTACGGTTAGCCATTAAAAACTACTTGAGTGCCTACATTATGGTTTGGGTCAAAACACTGCACTTTCCAACAGTAACCCTGCTTGTTGACAAGTTGAGAGTGAACGATTCCTGATGCTGAGCGCTTCAGAGCACAGACACCAGAGGACACCTTTGGGCATAAACGAGCCACACCAGAGGCTTTGACAAAACAGCACTAACTGATGCTCCAGAGAGGAGATGGAATCTAGTTTTACAGATAGAAACAAATGTTGCTAATGGAGGAGATGGAGCACTTAAAGACCTTTTTTTTTAAAACTATGCTGTTAGAACTTCATGATCTTATTACTTGTGGTTTCCTATCAAACCAGTGCAAACAGAAAAGAATGGAAACATGGAAAAGAACCAAGAAAACAACACAAAACAAAAAGTGTGGTGTGTCCTGCTGGTTGTCTGTTTGTGGGTCTGAACTTGGCATGTACGAGGAACTGTCCCAATCCCTCAGCTCTCCATCTTCAGCTGTTTGGTAAACTAATTCTCACTGATGTCTCAGATTCCAGCCCTCAAGCCAACGGGACAGAATTCCAGTTTGGCTTCCCACTCACAAACACTGCCAAGTGCACTGAAATGACTGAACTGGAACTGGGATGAAACGGATTCTTGGCACAATAGAAAACATTCAATCAAGCTGAGTGGTTCTTACCTCGTGGGGAAGCGTGGTTCATACTCTTCAACTCCCGGCTATAAAGACAGAATAAAAGAAGAAAAATGAAGCATGTGAACTCTGCAATAAATAACATCAATAAGCAGTAATGTGTCAATAATACCCACCCATGTGATTAAATAGATCTGAAAGCTACAAAAACAAATTTATTAGACCACCAGTCATAAAACCAAGAAAACACAAATATTTAGAAATCTGTTATTTGTTAGGGAAATAAAGTGAATTTATGTTTTTATAACCATATTTGGACTTTTCAGAACTGCTAAAACTAATTTCTCTGTCCAGGAATGCCAGGAAATAACTGTAATTTGGCAGCTTAATAGAAAAATAAAAATATGCCTTACTATTTTTTTTTTGTTTTTTTGTAAAGCTGTACATTTGAAAATTCATGGCTAACAACAAAAATCATATTTTAGCTTTAAAAATGTAATTTTGAGTAAAGAGCTAGCTCATACTGGTGTATTAACCATTAGAGAAACCCAGTATTGTTAATATAGGGCTGCTGTGGCGTAAACTTTACACTGGGTGGCAGTCTGATAAATTTGTTAAGCAGTGTACATCAAACCCTCCTCATGCTGTGTTGATGATTTTAACCACAGACTAAAAGTAAAGACATTTATTGTGTTTTTTATTTTAATTAGTCCTCTTTGTTTTATAAAGTCTTTTTTCTAATTTAACAAAAATGTTTTTAGTTGTGTTTGAGCTTGTGGACAGCCCTATTCTGAAACTTAGTGAACCATTGCAATACCAAAAGTAGTCAGAAGATGGCAGCAAAGAAACACAGAAGAAGAGCGTCTCAGCATCTAATTTTCAAACCAAAATTAGAAACATTAAAGTCATTAAAGAAACTGTATAATAGGAAAATATACATAAGTGCATACATGTAAAATATCCATCTCCAGGTTATCATCTTATTTTTCTTTCTGGTTTAAATGGATGATTTATACAAGATATTAAATATCTTTGTCTAGAATAACACTTAAGTTCATTTGAAACAAACAAAATTTAGTGCTTTAATAATGTGTTCCTCTGAAATCATCAAATCAGAGATTATTGACCGAAGGACTGCAGTCGCTGTGCGCATATCCTTGATTATAAAACGATTCTCCTTAAATGTCAGCAGAGATGTTTCAAACCTTGATGTTACATGACTACTGAGCAATTAGGGATCGCCCACATGTAATGTTCCAGGTGAGGCGTAGGAGGGAAAGTGGGCCAATAGCTGAGAGTTGCGTAAGTCTACTTTTGATTTCTTTCTGAAGAATGAAGCTGCCTCCGTCACCACTGCTGCCTGCTCTCTAGCCTGGGTGAACGCCAACTCTGCTATCAGCTGATCCCTGTCAGAAGCACTTATTTCAGAGGCAGCGGCAGACCTCTTCAGTCTGAGCTGTGCCACATCTTACACTCGACCATCCACAAGCAGGAATGTGAAGTGAAGCAGAACTGATTTGTGCATTTATGTAAGCTGGGGTGGCAGAGCACTCCTCTACAAGCTGAGTGCTGGTTAAGTAAAAGTCTGTCAGAGAAAGGCTTCTTCAGGTTGGCAGCACCTCCAAACTTTCTGAGACAGACAAGATCTTTGCCAGGTTTCGTGAGACTGCTCATGTGTCATGTGTGAACCCATGTGGGTGGATGCGAGTTTGCATGTGTTTGTCTGCTTGTTTTGCAGGCCCCCCACCTGTGAGAAGCCTGGCACCGCCACACTGTAGGGGCGTTGTTGTCTGCCATGCAGCGCAGCGGCGCTCTGTGCTGCCATACGGGAGTGGATGCCGTAATCAGGGACGGGGAGAGCCATGTCTTCTCTCTCTAGAAGGTTGCCTGTGCTGCTGCTTTTGCCGTGGTGGAGACTAGAAACACGAAGAAGTACACAGAAAATGAGGAAACTAAACAATGTTGTCCCCAACTCCTCCTGGGCCAATCAGGCACTAATGTGATGTTTCTAGGCAGGGAAGATGTACAGGAGTCATCAGGGGACTGCTTTTGATTTTGGAAGCATTTCATGATTGGTTAGTTTTATTACAAGACACAGTATCATTTTGAGTGTTGGGGATACATTACTGTAACCATATTACACTTAAGCCCTGTAAAACAGCGATGTAATACATTATTGCTCCTAGTGTCAGTAAATCATATCACAGTTTTATTTTGAGTCAGAATAGCCTAGTGTAAGAAAAACAAGTGTGTAATATTACCCAGGAATACACTGTGTGCGTGCGTGCGTGCGTGATGTTGCTTCTCTGATGGGGTTTCGTTCTCTCTTTCGCACAGCTTCTAATCTCAACAGTTTAGTCAGGGTCTTTTATTTTGAAAATTAACCAATTTGCTAATGCTGTTCTGTCTTTGACTTCCTTAATATTTGAGTAACATTAATAATATTCAGTTTACTGATGCATTCAAGGTGATAAAGTCTACAAAGTGCAAACACCCACTTGTGTACTCGAAGTTGCCTCATAGAGTCTCCATCGCTGTCAGTGATCACCCGAGTGTAGGAGAAGGGAAACCAGCCACGCCTGGAGAAAGGGAACATCAGGTATAAACAAAATGAATTTGCTCTTGTATTAGCACCTGCAGCCTGCAGTTGCTGCTACTTCTGCAAGCCACTTTGCAACCCACCTTCACCCCAACTCTTCCACCTCATGCTCATCATCCTATTTCTGACTTATTCAGGTGGGAAGATCCCAGCACAGAGCCATACTATAAATATAAATAGGTGCGCTGCAAAGTGGCCCTGACACAACTATATTTGGAGCTTTTTGACCAACTCTCCACTGCAGTTCAATGAAAGCTGTTGAATAGTTTATGAAAGAACCATTATAAGAGCAGGCATATAGCACTCACATCCTCGTCTTCTCATTCTCTCCATAGTGCCAGCCATCACGGGCCTCTGGTACCAGCAGGGTTATCACATCGCCCTCGGCGAAGCTGAGCAGTGTGCTGTTGTCACCGGCTGCATGAGAGAAGACAGCCTGGACACGAGTTCTTCCATTTCTCTCCAGACCTGCTGCCATGGAGCTGGACCGGGGCAGCGTGCGGGTCTCTGCTGTAGAGATGAGAGGAGGATGAGGACAGTTTCTGCCACAAACCTCTCAACAATGTTTTTAGCATACAGTACAGTATTTCTACAGAGATTTTATTCAATGTACTGCTCACATTTTAAAATGACTCATCTTTTTGTGAAATATGCTCCTTCTCTGCATCTATTTTAACTCACAGTCTGTCTTTCTCGGCTTTATTATCACATCTCCTTCTATTCCCACTTGCTTTGGCCTCTTTCTTATTAAAACTGTACAGAGCATGTGTGTGGTAGCCAGGTCATCTCATTAGCTCTTTCTTTATATCTGAGATGCAGGCATTTCTTTCTGGAAATATACTTTCCAAGTACATTCACTGTGATTAAAAGCACACTGAAGGCCAAGTTAAATCTGTTTTTTTCTTTTTGCCACCAAACAGCAGAAAACTCCACAACAAGCTGCCAAAGTCACTGCCCTGAAATAACTGGAACACAATATTCAAGTGATTGTATTTGTTACATATCCAGCTGTCAGAAACAAACAGAACCATTTATTTAGAGTGCCATTTCATATCCTCTTGAATATAACTCCAGTAATTATGTTTGGTTTCCTCTTTTGTGTTTTCATCAACTCCTGAAAAAAATATGTCTGGCTCTTTTGCTGCTAGAGGTTCCTTTCTTCTTCAAGCTAAGGTTCATCATCATTTTGCTGTTCATTGCTGTGCACATCGAGGCTGAAAAGAGCTGCTAGCTGAGGCTCAAATAAGGCTGAAGTAAACTGCAAATGTTCAGTAAAACTAAAACAGCCACACAAGACTGGATGAAGCTTCTGCTATTTTTATATTACACGCAGCCTTCTGATCCTTTCTTAATTTGAAAATACATTTAGGATTACCAAGTCTGTGCAGGGCTCAGTTAATAAAAAAAATCCTTGCTCAGTATTTGTGTGAATGTTGCCAGGACTTCTGCTACATTAAACATCATAACAGAATGGACACATTTAGTCCACAGTGTGTTCTTACTCAGTGTGGTCTTGCTCTTGGCTGGGGCAGCCTTCCGCACAGGTAGGGTGTTGGAGTACACCTCCCCTCCATGCCGCTGAGTCTGGGGTGACACCTTGCCCTGGGCGATTTTGCCCTCCATCCACTGCTGGTAGTCTTCTCCTCCGTGGACGCCGGCTGTACCATTCATCACAGGCATCCCTCCTTCCACACCTCCCATCAGCCTCTGGAAAGACAATAAAATAAAAATGCAGACTTATTTCTCATTACGTCATCAAAGGCTGTTACACAACATCTTGCAGCTCATTAGTTATAATGAAGGAGGAGAGTGGATCTGGGTCATGAAATTGTGATTAATGAAACCACTGCTTGAGTTCATGCTTAAAGATAAACTTATCTTAGCTGGGACACAGCAAAAAGAATTTCAAAATATATATATATATATATATATATATATAGTCTGTGGTTCTAAAACTCCGGTTTGTAATTTGAATCATGACGTAAAACAGTTTGTTTTCTTTTTTCGGTAACCAGCCTGCAAGGGCAGGAGGTAAAAGAGCCTGATGATGTAGGGATTCAGGCCTCTTCTGTGCATCAAGCTAATTACCATGGTTTGCTAATGACTCATTATCCTTCACTCAGGGTTTGTGAGGATGTTTTGATGCAGCCGCCACATCTGGAGTCAACACCTCCTGATGATTTCCAAGGCTTTATTAAGGGCGACCAACTGATGGGCATCTGCTTCATGTACCAGTTTCATTCTTAAACCTTAAGAGTAAAGCCTTTTTTTGGAGAGTGAGCATATATTCTAAAACTCCATATAAAAGGCAGACGCAGCTTCTGGGCTTGAAATCTGAAGTCAATGTAGAAGTGCCCTAAACCTGCATTCTTTCTAACCGCCAGCAGGGGGCGACCTCAGTGATTTTTTTTTTTTTTTTTTATGCCTATGATTGACAAGTCAGTTAGCGGATGAGCTTTGAACTGTGCTCTAGTGGTGTGTGATACTGCAAGATTTGGTATCGATCTGATACCAAGTAAACACAGGGCCAGTATCGTTGATACTGATACCGATACCGATA
Organism: Archocentrus centrarchus; assembly: GCF_007364275.1. Lineage (NCBI taxonomy): Eukaryota > Metazoa > Chordata > Actinopteri > Cichliformes > Cichlidae > Archocentrus > Archocentrus centrarchus. Next base: position 26,688,262 of record NC_044364.1, read on the forward strand.
CTTTTTAATAATTATGAAGAATTTTCATGATGTTTCAGTGTTTTGTTATTGGTTCTTTTGGATCATTAATTAGTTAAAACCCAGGATAGAATTGGGCAAAGTTTATAGGTAAATAAAAAATAGTAACAAAAAACAATAGAACAGTAACAAAACAATTTTCCCCATATTTTGTGATGTCTGGATTTTTTTTTCTTAAATAAAGTGGACAAAATGATCACTCAGGAACAAATTAAAACTTTTTTTCCAGGTAGTGTTTAGAAAATATAATACAAAAATGTAATAAAAAAAATATCCCTTCACTAATTTTCTGGATTTTTTCTTAAATAAACAAGCTGTACAAAATTATCACTCCAAAACATTATAAAACATTTAAAGCAAATTCCTTTTTGTTCCCAAGTAAAATATGTTACATGTCACGTAACGGTATAACATCAAAACACTGTGGGGAGGGGAAGAGCAAGGTGTGCCTGCTCTGTGCTGTGACAGGAGCGACATTTAAACAGACAGTCAGTTCGCATCTTTGATGAAACCGTAGCACTGCATACAGGAGAGAAACTAAAGCTAAAGTATCAATCTCATTACATTGGTTTTGATCAATATCCATACCAACATTGGCATCGATATTATCAATATTTGGATCGATCCGCCCACTGTGCTCCAGTTTCAAAAAGCTAGTGACAGTGAAAACAGCTCAAGGCTTCACAACGAGCTATTGAGTGACATCATGGTAGCTCCATTCATCTTTTCAGTGACGTGCAGTCAGGGGAGGCAGGTGAGGCACGGCCTCACCTGTCATCGTGGAAATATAAAATTAAAAAATAAATTAAATGGTTATATTCATTCAGTGATTTGTATTTTAAAGTTCTTTTCCATTTAACTACACCATTTTTAGATTAGTTTTTTCAAAATCGCTGAATTTTCGCATTTGCCGGTCAAATACTAAGAGACGAACGGTGAGGCACCAGCCCGGCGAGCCGCACCACGGATTGCGCAATCCGTGGTGCGGCTCAGTATAGTCATTGCCAATGACTACTAACTGTGCTGGCATGCTATGCAGTGAGACCGGATTACTTTCCGGTCTCACTGCACTTTTACTATATGAACTAAATTTCCATATTTTAGCTGGTGTATATAATGCACAGTTTATTTTTTGTTTTTTTCATTAACAACTGTATGTGTGTGTAATGCATTCTTGTGTTGAGCGATCATGAAACTGCTGCGAAGAGACTCTAGGTGAGGCACGCAGTTCTCGTGCCTCATGGTAGGGGGCGCTGGTGATCCCAGGGACTCTACGACTCCTCGGCGGCAAGCTACCATAAACAGTTAGCAAGGCCAGTTAGTTTTTCCTGTTGCTTGGCCTTATGTTCAACATGGAAGATTACATAACTCAACTGAAAGAATTTTCTAAACTGGACTTTCAATCGAAGCAGAAGATAATAATTAAAGGAAGACCAACACAGGAGCTAAAAGGTTTGCTTCAGACTATGTTAATTTTAAACAAAACAACTGTTGCCAATCAAATGGTGAATAAGCTATATGTTTGTAAATCTGATGTGATGACGTCAGTGCCTCACCAGTCACGACCCTCACCGCACGTCACTGCATCTTTTATATACAGTCTATAGCACATTACATAAGTGAGGACATTTTAGAGTCAAAGCTTGAATCAGAGTGAGTCCTCTCTCACAGCAAATGCACAAAGAGCTCAGTGGAGCACAGTGATAACAGGTGTGTTTTCCATCAATATGTGTTCCTGAAGAACAGGAAGTATGTAGGTGTTTGGTAAACTGAATGAACTCACCTGCTGTCCCATGCCACCACTGGCCCTGAGGGCTGCCAGTTCTGGAGGCACTGGCAGGGGTTTAGCACCGGGAATAGGCTCAGTGATGGGCATGCCAGGGTGATGAGCACCAGGAGGCATGGTGCCCGCTGCACCGCTCATCTGCTGAGCCAGAAACATGGCACGATCTGGCAGTTTGTTGGGCTCGGCACACGCCTGATGCCACAGTGGGATCTTCTGGCATAAAAGCTCCTTTCCCTGGAAAAAGGAGATGAGAGGGTTTGAGAGTGGCACTGTTGTTAATTTAGACTGCCTTTGCAAGATCTTTGGCCCATTTGGACTTGAAATACTTTGTAGTCAAAAAGTCCAGAATAAGGTGTCAATTTGAATCTTTAGGGTACTAGCAGAGTGCATTCCTCCACCAAAGCCAATATTCAGTATCACTGTTTTTTTTAAGTGATGCACCTAACTACTAACAGCTTCTTCTGCACATCCTCCATCCTCACACACAAAGATAGACAGCACCAAAAACATGCTTCTGCAAACAATCATAATCCATTATTGCACATTTTCCACTCAAGGAAAGCAGTTCAGAAAGAAAAAAGCTAAAAAACAAAAACTAACAGATGTGCTGAAAACATGACTTTTTGTGGGGTGATAAACAGGTCAAACTGGAGCTCCACAGTGTTCATGTTTCTGTTTTCTTCAGCAGCATTTACCTCTTGTTGCAGTGGGTGTGCATACATTCCTCTAGTTTGTTTACCCTCTGAAATAAAGCTGCTTTTTTTGTTGCCTGTACATCAATATGGCAACACATTTTTCATAAAATCAGAAGGACACAAAAGGTGATGCAAGAAAAAAGGAAAAGGGAGCCACAAGGGATAAGAAGCCAAACATTATCCAGCAGTCCAGTTACGTAAAGATACTCTTCATTTGCATTTATAAGTGAATAAAGTTCTGAGTTTTCGTGAATAAAAAACGACAGTGAGCAGAATGTGCTCTCAAACAGGTTTTAACCATGCCAGGCTGGTGTGGAGGATAAACACAGTGTGGCTCCAAGGTCGTCTGGCCCCGCTGAGCTTATGTGGGCCACAGTGTCAGGTGTGTGGGTGTGGGTGGGATGATCAAATAAACTCACACATACACAAAAGGGAAGAAAGTACAAATTCAGTATCACGTTAGTGGGGACTCAAATGCTGCAGTGACTTAGGTTGATGAACTGAGAGATGGCCATGTGAGGTCACATGCGTACAAGTCCATTATTAAAACAGGATGTGATGAGTTACAGAAACTGCTTTTGTTTCAGGGACTTTAAAACACTGCTGAACAGACAAAGCAGGTCAGAAAGAAACACACTTTCTTTTTGCACCTCGAGCGGTGAAACTGCGATGAATGAAAATGACCCACGTATGCTTTATGTTTTCATCCAAATCACTCCGTTCATGTAGATGTTGGTGGAAAAGATGAGTCAGAACAATTGGAGTTAGCATTCACATAGTTAAGGTAGTGTGTAGGTGGACAGAGCTTTAGTAGTGCTGACAAAAATCAGAAGGCGGCTCTTTTTCTTTCTTTCTTTTTTTTCCCGCTGATTGACAACAGCATGAAAGGACCACTCGCTACAGTAACGAGTAATCTGAGACCTCGCAAAGTAACAGCAACAGCACATTTGCTCCTGAAGGGTAACTCGGTACACTACCTGTACCTGAGCAACAGCTCATTGGGGCTGAGCAACTATACATTAGGATTATGCAGTATTAACTCTTAAAATCATCATCTTACAGCCAAATCCAACGCAGCAGCATTAGTTCAATGATGAGCTCAAACTCCAAAGACATTCAGAGCCTCAAAGCCTTACACCGAAAAAGCTGAAAACTGAGATGTTAGCAGGTTTGCTTGAAACAATTTTAAATAAGTAATAATGAGAACGAAGACTAATGTATTCTTTTAAGGGTGTTTTATCATCACAGCAGCAGTTTGTGTTCTGTGCTTCCTCCCTCTGTCTATCAATCACCCATTCAGACACTTCACTCCCCCACACAGTGAGTCTGAACCAAGTGTTCCTGCAGAAGTAGGTCACTCTCCCTCCCACTGACCTCCCCACTGCCTCCCATCCTCCTCCTCTACATCCTCTCGCACTTCCCTTTGACACTTTTTTTTAAATAATTGACATTTTACAGACATAACAGGAAACAAAAATTTCACATTTTAGCATTTGTGAGGGGGTGTGATATGGGAGAGAGTCCTGATTGGCTGATGGATCTGAGGCGTCCGTTGGGTTGTTTATTGCATTAATGCATGAATAAATGCAGAGAGTCGCAGTGTTTTGAAGAAGAAGATGGTAACAAAGAAACAGATTATTATATTCAGAAAACATGCAGCTTTGAAGTTAGACAGAAACACCATCAGTCATTTGGACTAAACTCCAATATTCAGCATCTTTGGCGTCCTGAGGAACATGTGTCATACTTTAGCTGAGGCTGTGCTATGTGCACCAGCTGATAAAGATTTTATGAGAGTGGTGAGAATCCCTAAAGAAAAAATTACTAACCAGACAGCTAAACAATGAGGTGAAGCTCTGTTTTTGTTAAGCCACTCTAAACACTGGGTTTCTGACGTTATCCTAATATGGTTGGGGTGGGGGGCCTTAAGGGTGGAGGATCTAAATCATCTTTTTTCAGACAGAAGATGAGCTGAGGGGCTGCATAACAGCCCAACCTTTGTTCTGAACCAACATCAGCACAGAGATATCAGATGTATCGCTGGTGCGCTCCTTCTCACCTTGCTGTGGTAAGCACTGCTGTTTTTGGCCACAGCACACTGACGATCCACCAGGAAGCAGTACCTCCTCCTCTCCTCAGACAGAGCGTTCTTGTAGCCCTCCGCAATGTAGTTATCCAGCTCGCTTTGCTTATTACTGATAGCCTCCACGTACTAGGAGCAAAAAAGAAACAAAAACAAAACAGCACATCTTAATCCAGTCTCTCTCAATAATAAAGTTCTGCGGTTCAAGCTGAACGCCATAAACTGGAATGGAAAGGGCAACGTCTCCTCTGATTATTGATAAGCCAAAAAGGTCATGCTGAGAGACTCTGGAGTGAGTGAAATCTATTTCATTGCATTTAGAAAATTATTAAACTCCAACATCTGTTTACAGAAATGTCTCTTTGCAGAAGTTCAGGGATGAAATGTGTTTATTACCCTGGACACTCAAAGAAATCGGTTATCTAAAGTGGGCGAATCAAGCCTTTAAGCTTTAAATAAGTTCAGATAATGGACAGTATGATGTTGGCTCAGGCATCATACATCACAATCACGACATATAAAAAAAGCAGACAAATTGGGCTTTCATATGCCGCCCTGAAAACGAAATGGAAAATGTCAGAGCACATCAGACCTGAAAGGCGTGAATTAGAAAGTGAAGCCCTCCCGGCTGTCTGATCATACATCTATTATGTGATCACAGTGCTCTAAATTTCCTGTAGATTAGCTGGAACTCGCTCTTTTGGAGCTACATCGAGCTTTTAAACTCGTTCAACCTCCTTCACCAGCTCAGCCCACTCAGTCCATTTAGTGCTTGTACTGCATCGGGCTGCAGGACAGCTCCTCTCCACCAAACAAGTGGAGCCACTCATCCACATCCAGCATCACCTTGAGGCCCACAAAGCCAAAAGTAGAATGAACCCAAGTTTATCCACAGGCTCACTTACGTAACTGAAAGATTCCCACAGTGTCACATAATGTGAACCAGCATTTTCTGAGCGTGAGACAGGATGAAGTGTTAGTGACCTAATGATGGTTGTTTGCAGGGAAAGTTAGAAGCCTGCGCACTGCCATACGTGACTGGCTGTTTGAACTAACACTAGATCCTAAAAAATAAAAACTGGTGTTGGCAGGAGATGACTTAAGTAGCACTTGAGTTACCTAACGCTGTGCTATAATCACCATCACACATTAAGCAACACCAGACGTACTAATTAGTCCTTTAATGCAACATATTCATATTCCTGCCTTACGGGCTCTACATCATACTTACCTACACATAAGAAACTGAACGCATAAAAAGAGCTAAGCTGTAGTATTTTATGCAATGATCAAAATCACTGTGCATTGATATTTCCATGCTGGACTATGCCTGTAAGCTCCTCAAAGGCCTTTCAGTTCATTGAGAACGCTGCAGTGTGAGTATTAACACAGACAGCATATTTCTCCCACACTAGCATCTCTTTACTGGTTTTTTATTTTAATCCAGAATTAAAATCCTTCTCCTCACATACAAGGCCCTGACTCATCAGGCCTCATCATATCTTAAAGCCCTCCATATCATCCCAACAGAGCACTTTGCTCTCAGATGCATTTATTTACGATCACTGCATGTCATTACTGTAGTCTTTACAATACTGAGTTGAATTCCCTGACTCTTGTCTACTCTCATCCATAGTTTGTTTTCCTGCGTGTTGTTCTGGGTCCTGCTTCATCACAGCTGACTGTCTGATTTTTCACATTCGTTCGGAAAGTGAAAGGTTGCATCGGAAAGTGCATCCAGTGTAAAACTCTGCCAAAGCAGACATGCAGAGCTACCTGCTGCAGGTAGCTCTGCATGTCTGCTTCGATAGCGTAGGTTCTTTACAATATAAAGCATCTTGAGATGACCTTTGGTGTGAACTGACTGTATGTACACTGTAAATAAAAATAATTTAATTTACTGAAGAAAATACAAAAGACTGCGCAAACTGAACCCTGAATACGGGTGCAGTGAGCCTTTAAATAGTGCTCCAATTAAAATGCAGCCATAGTGCTCTGCAGGCTGACAGATTTAATTAAGAGATCATCGATGATAGAAATGGCGAAACACAAACACAGGCATATCATGTATCATGGACTCTAATACATAGAGACACGTGAAGGTTTCACTTCTCTATTGGTTATGAAGACATATTTCTTTAGTAATTTTACAGATGTGGTGGATTTTCTGCCCACCAACTGTAAGAAAATAAAACTATATTTAGTAAGAGGATTTGCAGAGTTGTTCATCACACATATAACTGGTTAGGTGTGTAATTCTCTATGGAAATATCTTCTCTCTTTTTTAAACCATGTGCTGTTTATGACAGTCATTTTGTACAAAGGCTTAACTACAGATGCTCGTTAGCTTTACGATTATCCTTCACTGGGGGGTCATTTACTCACTTTATTACTGCAAGTGCTTTAAAACTCTGACTAGATTACGACTGTAATGTAAGTAGGAATAAATAAGAATATGGAGTGATTATTTTAAGATTCTGTGCAAAAGCCTTTAGAAAGTTTATCTATGAAATTATGAATCCACACAGATACACCATCCACAGCCTGTTCAAACACACTCAGATGGTTTTCAGGAAGTGACCGACTGTCTCTGTAATGACTGTCATGTCCTGGGCCGTTGGCCCAGCGTTTTGTGTTAATAGTTTATTTCCTGAGTTTGTCCTCCCTGTATGTTTGTCATGTTCCCAGTGTTGTGACTTGTCTGCGTGTTCCTTGGTTTATCACTTCCTGTTTTATTTTGCCAATGTGATTTCCTTGTGCTTTGTGTTTAGCTTTGCTTCCCCTGTGTAATTAGTTTCATTTGCCTCACCTGTTGTTCCCTGCTGTTTCCTCTTGCCCTGATTACCCATTGTGTATTTAAGCCCTCAGTTTTCATTTTTTTCTCTGTCGCGTCGTTGACGTTGTGTGTCCGTGTGTTCCTGTGTTCCTGTGTTCCCGTGTTCCCTGCGCCTGCCCTTCGTCTCCCTGTGCCTCCCTTCCAAGGTTTTTGTATTTTTGTGTTTCCCCAGTGGAATAAACGCCCTTTTAAGTTACCCCTGGAGTCCTGCGTTTTTGCCCTTCCTTGCCCGTTTCCTCCCCGGCCATGACAGAACGACGCGACCAAACTATGGACCCCGCAGATATAAGGACCCTCTCTGAGCAAGAAGAGAAGATCCAGGAGCTCAAGGATTTCTCCGAGAGAATTGTTCAGGCCCCCACCAGTCACCACCGGTTAATACAATTAGCTTTCTGTTGTGGACTTATTTCGTCCTCCACCTGGCTCCTCACCCATCCTGACACCGCTTCACTTGCCCATTCAATAATCATGCTCCGAAAGAACCTACAATATGAACTGCACAATATTGGCCGCCCAGTCCAGGGCAGGGACTCAAATTTTTTTCTTCAAGCCATCGCTAATGCACCTCTCCTGCAGCCAGACGGCTTATCCTCGTCTCCTCCTCTCCATGGCCCCTCATCGCCACTGGCGCTGCCTTGCTCTCAGGCCCTGCCATCTTCCATTCCACTCACCTCTCCCCAAGACCCGAGCGGTATAACGCCGCGGACATTGTCACCGCTTCACGCACAGGCCACCACCTCCGTGAGTACCACCGGGCTCGATATTATTGCGGCAAGTGCTGAGACTTTTTCCCACTCCACCGTCGCGCAGCCCGACCTCTGTTGGCTGCCGCAAGATGTAGAAATCATTGATTCTCCTCTGCTAGTGGACATTCTGGATGTAGAGAATCGTGCCTCCCACTCCAACAGAAAGCGGAGGAAGCAGCGCACCCGGTATCGTCACGCTCCCCCCCGGTCGCGCTCGCCCCTGTCTGCTGTGATGCCAGCTCGTCTCCAGGAGCCCCAGGTTCCGCCAGCCTCTGTGAAGCTCTCTGCACCCGTTCCTGTTCCGCGGGTGGGGGCAGCCACGGACGGGCTGACCTCTGCACCCGTTCCTGTTCCGCGGGTGGGGGCAGCCACGGACGGGCTGTCCTCTGCACCCGTACCTGTTTCGCGGGGGGAGGCAGCCACGGACGGGCTGTCCTCTGCGCCCGTACCTGTTTCGCGGGGGGAGGCAGCCACGGACGGGCTGTCCTCTGCGCCCGTACCTGTTTCGCGGGGGGAGGCAGCCACGGACGGGCTGTCCGCTGCGCCCGTACCTGTTTCGCGGGGGGAGGCAGCCACGGACGGGCTGTCCTCTGCGCCCGTACCTGTTTCGCGGGGGGAGGCAGCCACGGACGGGCTGTCCTCTGCGCCCGTACCTGTTTCGCGGGGGGAGGCAGCCACGGACGGGCTGACCTCTGCGCCCGTTCCTGTTCCGCGGGGGGAGGCAGCCACGGACGGGCTGACCTCTGCGCCCGTTCCTGTTCCGCGGGGGGAGGCAGCCACGGACGGGCTGACCTCTGCGCCCGCTCCTGTTCCGCGGGTGGGGGCAGCCAGGTCCAAGCCTTCACAGCAGTTTTCAGTGTCGTCCACAGTGCCTCTTCAGTCTGTCTCCACGCAGTCAGCTCTCTCTAGCTCTCAGTCAGTCTCCACGCAGTCGGCTCTCCCTCAGTCTGCTCCCACGCAGCCAGCAGCTCTCCCTCGCCCTCAGTCAGCTCTAGCTCCAGTCGCTCTCCCTCGCCCTCAGTCAGCTCTAGCTCCAGTAACTCTTCCTCGGTCCCCAGTGTCAGCTGTTTCAGTGCCCTCTCAGTCAGTTCCCTCAGCCCCTGTCTTAGTTCCTTCGGTTTTGGTCCCAGTTCCCTCAGCTCCTGCTCCTTCTGTAGCTCCAGTTGTGTCAGCTCCCTCTCAGGCCCCAGTGTTAGCTAGCTCTCGGTCTGTTTCCACGCAGCCAGATCTCCCTAGCTCTCGGTCTGTTTCCACGCAGCCAGATCTCCCTAGCTCTCGGTCTGTTTCCACGCAGCCAGATCTCCCTAGCTCACGGTCAGTTTCCACGCAGCCTGATTTCCCTAGCTCTCGGTCAGTTTCCACGCAGCCTGATTTCCCTAGCTCTCGGTCAGTTTCCACGCAGCCTGATTTCCCTAGCTCTCGGTCAGTTTCCACGCAGCCTGATTTCCCTAGCTCTCGGTCAGTTTCCACGCAGCCTGATTTCCCTAGCTCTCGGTCAGCTTCCACGCAGCCTGATTTCCCTAGCTCTCGGTCAGCTTCCACGCAGCCTGATTTCCCTAGCTCTCGGTCAGTTTCCACGCAGCCTGATTTCCCTAGCTCTCAGCCAGCCGCTCTCCCTCGTCCTCAGTCTGCTGTAGCTCCAGCCACCTCCCAGTCTCAGTCTGCTTCCACGCAGTTCGCTAGTGTAGCACTAGCTCGCCCTCAGTCAGCTCTCCTGTCACCCTCATCCTCACCATCTGACTCACCCGATCTATCTGCAAAGCAGCCCCAGTCGTCGGAGGAGACGGCTGCGTGCCCTGCAATGCAGCCAGGGAGTTCCGCTCAGTCCGAGCCGATGGGGGTCTCCGCTCAGTCCGAGCCAGGGGGTCCCGCTCAGTCCGAGCCGATGGGGGTCTCCGCTCAGTCCGAGCGCTCCGCGCCAGAGGGTCCCGCTCAGTCCGAGCCGATGGGGGTCTCCGCTCAGTCCGAGCCGATGGGGGTCTCCGCTCAGTCCGAGCGCTCCGCGCCAGAGGGTCCCGCTCAGTCCGAGCCGATGGGGGTCTCCGCTCAGTCCGAGCCAGGGGGTCCCGCTCAGTCCGAGCACTCCGCGCCAGAGGGTCCCGCTCAGTCCGAGCCGATGGGGGTCTCCGCTCAGTCCGAGCGCTCCGCGCCGGAGAGTCCTGCTCAGTCCGAGCCGCCAGGGGGTCCCGCTCAGTCCGAGCCGCCAGGGGGTCCCGCTCAGTCCGAGTCTTCGGAGTGTTCCGCTCAGTCCGAGCCGCCAGGGGGTCCCGCTCGGTTCGGACCTTCCGAGTTTCCTGTGTCCTTGACCGCCCTGGGCTCAGGGGAGTCCGGGCATGTTGCGGCTCTGGTGTGTCTTCGTCGTCGCCGCCGCCGCCGCTGGGGGCGCGGTCGGCCTCCAGTGTCTTCTCCTCGTCTCCGCCGCCGCCGCTGGGAGCGCGGTCGGCCTCCAGTGTCTTCTCCTCGTCTCCGCCGCCGCCGCTGGGAGCGCGGTCGGCCTCCAGTGTCTTCTCCTCGTCTCCGCCGCCGCCGCTGGGAGCGCGGTCGGCCTCCAGTGTCTTCTCCTCGTCTCCGCCGCCGCCGCTGGGAGCGCGGTGTGCCTCCAGTGACTCCCCCTCGTCGTCGCCGCCGCCGCTGGGAGCGCGGTCGGCCTCCAGTGACTCCCCCTCGTCCTCGTCGCCGCCGCCGCTGGGAGCGCGGTCGGCCTCCAGTGATTCCTTCTCGTCCTCGTCGCCGCCGCCGCTGGGAGCGCGGTCGGCCTCCAGTGATTCCTTCTCGTCCTCGTCGCCGCCGCCGCTGGGAGCGCGGTCGGCCTCCAGTGATTCCTTCTCGTCCTCGTCGCCGCCGCCGCTGGGAGCGCGGTCGGCCTCCAGTGATTCCTTCTCGTCCTCGTCGCCGCCGCCGCTGGGAGCGCGGTCGGCCTCCCTCGTTGGGATTTTGCTTTGTGGCCCCTTGGCCTCTGCGGCCTCCTGAACTGTGTGTTTTTTGTTTCTGGATTTCCCACTGACTCCCCTGAACTGTGGACTGTTTTTTCCCCTGCTGTTTTTTGTTTTGTCATAGCTCCTGGACTGTTCCTTGTTTTGACCCCCTGTTTTGGACATTGGAGCTCTCCGGCCTTGTGCTGTCGCTTTTTATTTCGTCCGGTTTTTTGTTTTCTCATCCCCATGTTTTGCTCTGGTTTTTGGACTGTTATTCAGCTTGTGCCATTGCTTTTCTTTGTTCTGTTCCTTTTGCTTATTGTTTTTTGCCCTTGTGCTCTTCCCTTGCTCCAGTGCTTCCTTGTGTTTTTGGGTTTGTTCCTGACGTTGTTTGCTCCCTGGCTGTTTTTGTTTCGGGCCCTCCTTCCTGGTCCCCCGCCTCCCGCCCTTGTCTGGTTTTGTTTCTGGTTTTGGCCGTCGGGAGCCGGCCTTTGAGGGGGGGGTACTGTCATGTCCTGGGCCGTTGGCCCAGCGTTTTGTGTTAATAGTTTATTTCCTGAGTTTGTCCTCCCTGTATGTTTGTCATGTTCCCAGTGTTGTGACTTGTCTGCGTGTTCCTTGGTTTATCACTTCCTGTTTTATTTTGCCAATGTGATTTCCTTGTGCTTTGTGTTTAGCTTTGCTTCCCCTGTGTAATTAGTTTCATTTGCCTCACCTGTTGTTCCCTGCTGTTTCCTCTTGCCCTGATTACCCATTGTGTATTTAAGCCCTCAGTTTTCATTTTTTTCTCTGTCGCGTCGTTGACGTTGTGTGTCCGTGTGTTCCTGTGTTCCTGTGTTCCCGTGTTCCCTGCGCCTGCCCTTCGTCTCCCTGTGCCTCCCTTCCAAGGTTTTTGTATTTTTGTGTTTCCCCAGTGGAATAAACGCCCTTTTAAGTTACCCCTGGAGTCCTGCGTTTTTGCCCTTCCTTGCCCGTTTCCTCCCCGGCCATGACAATGACTCTAATAGCCCAGGACTGACGGGTAAGATGAGGGAATGGCTGCAGAACAACCAGCAATTAATCTCATCCTTCACTCTTCAATACAAACTGATTACAGTGAGATGAGGTGAAAAACAAAGAGCCTCATTTGGAGGATGAGGTGGAGTCCGGATTTTAAAAATGATCCCTGTATTATATTCCTCTGACATATTTAAGTTTAGGATATTTGGACCATTTAAATGGTTTTTAGTGTATAAAAGTGAAAAATAACTGTTATGATAAATAAATTCTATTTGGTGATTCAAATCCTCCCACACGAGGAGATGAGCTCTGCTTGCTTTTGCATTTTAAACAAAGTTCAACCACCTTTTTGTTCATTTCTCCGATGTTTCAGTTTTATTCATTTTATTTTTTAACAATATTACACAACAAGAGCCTCGCTTATCTTGGAGATAAAGTCAGAGAGGCTGAGATGGTTTGGACGTGTGCAGAGGAGGGAGGGTGGATATACTGGATAAAGTGTTTTAAAGATGGAGCTGCCGGGCAGCAGGAAAAGAGGAAGACCTCAGAGGAGGTTCATGGATGAAGGAGGGCATGGAGAGGGTTGGTGTGACAGAGGAGAATGCTGGGATAGGGTGAGATGAGGCAGTGTGAGGCAGATGACTCGCTGTGGTGCCCCCTAAAGCGAGCAGCCAGGAGAAGAAGTAAAATGGTTTACAACAAATTTGATGGTTGGCAACTGAAGCTCAGTAGTACCACACACAAGTATCTTTACTGCAAATGAACACAAAGCATTGAAAAGTGGTGGTTGCATTTAAATGTTCCTTTTTAAAAAGAAGCAAACACGGATTAAATAAAAGCCTTTTTCCACAGAAACGTTTCTCTGGTGACGTCCTCATGTGTTAGCACCATAAATCTTAGCCAGGTGCTACAAATCAGAGTGCAACAAAATAAAGAAAATGATCGGCCTGAATGTTTATTTAGCAGAAAAGAACAATTTCTTCAAACAAAGTTGTTTATGTGGGCGAACAAAGGCTGAACATGTAGCAATCACCCACACTGGAATATTAAATGGTGACAAAGAAGTGGCAGCAGCAGAGGAAGATGAAGGCCATTTATGACTCATAGAAATAATGGAGGTGGAGCGGCTCGCAGGTATTAAATCCAAGCAGCCTGCTGAGGTTAGAGGGGCCAAATAAGTGCAGTCAATCACGGAGAAGTGACCGATGGGCCGCTTTTTCCCTCCGTCGTCTCTCAGCCCTATTTCCTGAGAATTTTATTATTCAAACAGTTACAAAATCAACGGGTGGTTATCTACCAAATTCCTCGTGATTCTGGGATCTTCCAGAAAACATAAAAGGGGACAATTAGATAGCAGAAGCTGCCTCTTCTGTCTCAAGCTTGAAGCCCTCCTCCTCTATGTATGAGATCAGATCAAATATAAAGCCAGGAGCTAAGACAGACCAAAAATGTACTCTTGTCTAAAGTATGGAGTTTTTATGTGAATTATTTCATCTCTGAAAATTATGTTTTTCCTCATATTTACACAGTGTTCCCATTTCTTCTTCTTCTTGTACTTTTACTACACCTGAGCTACCATGCAAACAGTTATTTCAGTTTGTGTGTCCTCCCAACACCCAAACATATTTAATGTTTGATAAAACAGAGAGAACAGCATTTTGGCCTCACTACTCGATGGAGAAAAAATTAGTGCTCAATACCTCAACAGGAATAAAAAAAGTGTGGTTAGCTTTTAGAAAAGCAGCAGTTTTGTGGGTGTAAATTTTCTTTACTCTGGTCAGGATACAGAAGGTCCTGTCCTATAAAGGAGTCCAGGAGCAAACCAAGTTTGAATGCTTCATTTTCACTTGGGTAATCTCTTTTATCTGCAATGGGGAAGATGAATGATAGCAGCAGCTTTCTGGTTTATGTTTGAAATCCCAGTTCTATCAATCAATCACATTTAAGTAGGCTTCACAATTTAGCTTCTTATTACCTTCTTTTTTTAATTAATCTGTCAGGTAGATAAGAACCAACGTCAAAAACTGAATGAGGAGCACTTGAATGCAACATCTCATGTCATGAATTCTCTGATAGTCCTGATGCTTTATTTGCATATGTATGAGTAAGAAATGAATAAGGCCTATAGGACGTTTTAGTGCATGCTCTAATTGATATACTGTACATTCAAGTACATTTATTCACCATAGCTCCTTCTCCATTATTCATGCAGCTTCAATACATTAAGCCTGATCACCCTCAGATATGGAGCCCTAATTAGATTCATGTTATTGCCAATCAGCCACTCGACACCCAAAGATCCCATTTTCCACAAATATAAATGTGGCCAAAGCTGCTCCTGCTTTCTGCTGACAGGGAGCCCAATCAGCATTAAAGCCCGATTCTTCACATTAAAGGGCACTGGTGCAAAAACTCTGGTGAATATCAAATATGAAACATGAGTGTGCTGAAAATGGACATTTAAAAAGCTTACCAGGTTCCTTCTAATTAAACTAAGCTTAGCAGAGGGATGTTAGGCAGTGTTAGAGAGTGCAGAGGTAAAAGAATACTTAGTTTTGATATGTTTTCTTAAACTAAAGCCTCATCTGTGTCTCACTGACGTGAACACAAACTGCCAAAAGGCTGAAAGTAATAGAGTATTGTGTTAACTCGCTGCAGAGCAGCCTGACAGCTGTAAAAACAAATGAATGAAATAGATTCAGGGTTGATCATAACACACACATACAGTAAGATCCTGACTCTGTGATCAGGAGGTTTAACTGTGTCTGAAATAAAACCTGATGATCAAATACATGACGGTTCTGTATGTGGCCGAGCACTGCTTATTTACCTTAAAGAAATAAGAAAATCCTACATTTACATCTAAAGTGAATAATTTTAATCACATCTGAAGTGATGAAAAATCCTGAGTTTTGGTTTTCAAGAACTTCACTTTGTCCATTACTGTGGTCCATTATCAAATACCTGCAATCCTGATGGTATTCCCATCACTCTCAGCTGTTCTTACGTGCAGATTAACTTTCTTAATGCTTACACACTCAGTAACATGATTGTGAGCATGCTGATGTTAGCATGCAGCTCAAAGCACCACTGTATTTAAATTTCCATTTCAAAAACTACAAATCCCGAAGCCATGACTGGAGGCTGGTCCCAAAAGCGGCATTTCCCAAAGACTGCATATAAAAGATGGACCTATCCACGATCCATGCCCCGTTAGCATCAGGAGGTTGAAGTGAACATACTTGGATGAGAGGGTGAAGTTCTATTCAGCAGGTGCAAATTTATAGTTCAAAGCAGAATAGGTGTCTGTGACCATCTTTTACATGCATTCTATGCCTGGATACTGGCAGGATAGTCTTAGCAACATAGGAAACTGGCTTCCTATATACACCAAGCTGGCCTTGGGGTTAACTTATGACTATTTTTACAGTCTATGACACATTGGTATTTAATGCTGTAATGCTTTATGGCATATCAAAGATGCATTAGAGATCAAACATTACAGAAATCCATGATAATGGGAGCAGAGAACAGAGTGTGAATTCTATTTTTGCCTATGAAATGATCAAAACAAAAATGCCTGCATATCTCTCCATTCATAAACTCAACATTTGCATTAAAGTGACTTATCAACAGAAACCAGCCTGGTTATGTAAGGCAGAAATGTGTGATGCAGCCAGCTAAGTGTGCTTACACGTGGAGAACAAGAGCACAGGAGCGACAGAGCGAGATCATTAATCACAGCCAAGCTGGCTACAAGCTGACTTCCTCTCATCTCCAGCAAAAAAATAAATATGAAGAAAAAAGGTTTTAACTGTGCAGCATTCTCACTCGGTCCACATAACGCCTGGCTTTCTTCTCATTATGTGTGACTCTATTAAGGCTCGTGATAACCTAAATTCATTATGTACTGATTTATACAGTCTCTATAAAGTCAGAAAAAAAGGTTTTAACGGTGCAGCATTCTCAGTTGGTCCACATCATGCCTGGTTTTCTTCTTATGATGGATAATATCTTGTGGTTGATTGGTGTTGATACTTTAATTTGGATCTTACAAATATTAAATTTAATGTTAATATGAGTCACATTGTTGCTTCATAGAGAGAAACACAGAAATAGAGTTTCTTTAGAAAAAAGACGGCGAAGAGACCTGCGTCTTCAGCTTAGTTCACGCTTGTTGCTGTAACCTTTATGCAGAGCAGCCAAAGCAACATGTTGCCACACAGTGTGGCTGCAAAAATGAGGAGCTGCAGGCTCGAGTCTGTCTACAGTCTCTACAATCAATCAGTGTGGGAAGAGTCAAAGTTGGCTCTGAACACACGAGATCTCAGAAAGATGAAAGATGAGACTTTCTTCAAAGTGTGGAAAAACCTGCCATCGAGCTGCTGTTTGGACAATGTAGCTCCTTCACATTGTTGCTCAACAGTGTCAATTTTTCCTCAGTAGGATGTCAATCATTTAGGAGACTGCAGCAAGTCAAATATGCATATGAAGGGATACAGCTCTGCGCTGACATCAAACCACCAACCAGACTATTAAGGCTCATGATAACCTAAATTCATTATGTACTGATTTATGTAAAGTCAAAAAAAAGGGAAAAAGTCAGGACAGTCTCTTTTTTGTGTGCAGCATACATGTACAAAAAGCATGCAGTATATTTAATTTACGATGATATAAAACACTCACATTTGAGAAGCTGGAATCTGAAAATCTTTGGCAATTATTATTTACAGTTCATATATATTCATATTATATTACAGGAAAAATCTGAAAAATAAAACAATTCTATTTTTTTTTTTACTTTTTATTTTTATTTTCTCATCCTGGGATTCAGTAAATCGAGCGCAGACCTTGTAACTCTTGCAGCATTAATCATAATGTGCAATGCTAATGCTGATATTTCTGATTTCTTTCTATTGAAGTATGAAAATATTAAATTGGAAGGAGGATAAAATGGTTTTAATAAACATAATTTAACACCACAATTATCTTTTCCTCCAAGTCCAACTAACATGTCAGACTGTGCTTAGGTAGAAGCTCTGAATTTTACTGTTTTGCTGAGTTAACATTAGCATCAGTGTTGAGCCTGAGGATCGAGCGGCCGTTACTTTTATCTGTGTTTTTTTAAAAGGCACCAATAAAATGTGCAATCATTTCACTGAAAGCTGGATGGTAGAGGATGCTGCAGTTATGGCCTCATTTCATGGGCAAACTTTCAAGCTTTTTTGCTGTCATAAACACCCAAATCCATACTGTATATACAGTGTACCACGCTGTCTGTTGTTGCACCTTTGACTGGTGTCACCTGTTCCTACCAAGACCTGATTCCCACGAGGGCCCTATGATGCACAACAAGAATCTGGCTGATTAAACATGCCGTCACCCTCAGTAGAGACTAAGCAAAAGCTAGGCAGGAGGTCCACTACATGCTAACATACGCTAAAGGCTGACTTTAGACATAGCATGAATGAAGCACCGTGACACTGCAGCAGCACCACAGAGCAGAGCAGCTTCAGCAGGATTCATTCAGATATCATGAGTGTGAATCAAGAGTTAATGTGGGAAATGTTTTAGCTCCTGCTAAGCAGAGACACTCTTTTTAAAAAAAAAACAACTAAAAAATAAATCTATCAACTAAATGAACCAAAAGGAAGAAAAATAACTGATGCAAAGGTCTCTGTAATTCAGATGAGCAAGGTTTTAGATTCTAGATGAAACAACACGTGCAGCAGCAGAGGAGCATCGTCTCAGCTGAGACTGGAGCTTTCACACCCAATGAGACATTGGGCTTTACAGAAGCAAAGACCTGTCCCTGTGCTGGTGTTCCTCCTGCTGCAGCCCCCAGTATCGATTTTAGGAACAACCGGCCTGGCCACCCCTTTCATGCTCCAGCAGCCATCCACTGCAGCAACACTAACAATTACACAATAATTACAACCCCTGCTGCTCCTACAGAGCAGCCTTTACATGTGCTGCACAATTAGCCCTTAACCTCTGATACCCTATTTTCTTTGCAGTGTAATAAGTTAAAACTGTATAATATAGGAGTTTATATGTGTCTGTTCTTACTTAGCTTATTGTGTGTCATTTATTTAACTTTTTTGTCCAGTACATCTGATATTGTGCACTTGATTGCATCTCTTTAAGTCCGTGGATGCTCAAAATGATCCAGATTTTGACCCATTAGACTTTGTTTTAGATTAACATCTAAATATGCATTTAACCAGATTCCTACCCTATAACTTATCAACTGGAATATTGTCAATCAGCCTTTACAATTAAGAAGAATTCTACACTTATCAGTGACCTTTTAAGGAGACCCTGGATACCTTCTTTAAAGTGAGTTCTAACTCCAACAGACCCTCTTAACTCCGTCTCAGTCTCCTCCAGTTCCTGAGGAAAATATCTGACTCTTCAGCTGATAATGCTATAATGATGTCAGTGAGAGAGGATATCCCTAATATGGTCATCTCAGGCCCACAGCTCTAGCCCCACCAACTTCCTGTTCAAACTGTCTTTGTATGAGGGGCAACCAATCAGAAGAAGGTGGGCTTAAAGGTGGCCTCAAAGGGGAAAGGAGCTAAAATGGGTTGTTGCAGACAGAAAAAAAGAACAGAAGTTGTATCAAGGCCCAGTTTAATCTAAAAAGGCTTTTAAAAGGTGTGTGTGTGTGTGTGTGTGTGTGTGTGTGTGTGTGTGTGTGTGTGTGTGTGTGTGTGTGTGTGTGTGTATTAACAGAATAGAGTAATAAGTAATAATAGTAATAGAGATGAATGAATAAATAAAAGAAAAAGACAAACATTAACAAGAGTATCCTACAGAGAACTTATAGAGCCAGTTAATGTTCTTCTTGTAAAAGAAAATATGTTTGGCTCAACAGCGCATTCGGATCATGATTCTGATTGCAAAAACTGCCAGACACGAAAGGCTTAAAAAAAGAAAAGAAAAAAATTAAAAAGGCTGTAAATCGTGCAAAGCTACTTTAGTAAAGCCCAAGAAAGAAAATAAATGAGCAGCATATTTAAGTCTAAAACTGTAGTGAGATCCCATCAATCTTGACCACCTAGATGCTAGTGTGTATAAAAATGTGCAGCTGAATTGAAATTTGGAACATATTAGAAATCATAACGTTTCTCCACCTCACAACTAGTGTAAGTCACCTATTGGACCAGGATCGCTTTCCTGACTAGTGTGTAGTAAAGGAACAATAACCATTAGTGATGGGGACAGTACGTACTTGGGCTGCTGCTCTCTTCAAACATCAGCAGAAATTACTTGTACATGTAAACAGAAGTGTAAACCCATGTGTTAACCCAGCGCAGTTGCGGGTAAGTACTTGTTTTGTACTTGACAGCTGTCAGCAGATGAAGCCCATATTCCCCCTTCCACTCTGAGTCACATTTGATACCTTAAGTGCTGACAGCACATATAAGCTTCAGAAGTCCATCAATCATCACTGATTGCTGATACAAATATACAAATCTGCTGAAACAGAAACAAATGTATATGATATTTGACTAAGAAGAGTCAACTGCAGAGATGCTCAACTACAGCTTTAAATCTGCCTAAAACTGACTTTATTATGCTGCAGCTGTAACAAAAGTGATTTTCCTTAAACACAAAGCATTAAAACCAGTTAATGCCAAACTATATAAGGCTGCATACGTATGCAAACGTCAACTAAGCAGCATAAGAACATAAAAGGAGATCGTCTTCCTTCCCGTTGCATCTTTACTCTCCATCAGCCTCTCACATCACAGCAGCTAACAGCAGCATCTCCTGTGCAGGTTGTATAAGAGGGCACGCCCACCATATGCCACCACAACACCTACAGATGGGAGCGCAGAGACTTGCAGCGTCTAATCACGCCTCCGCTCAAGCAGTTCCCAGGACATGAGAGAAATATGCCTCACTCAACCCATTCACCTGGCCTAGATATTATCAACAAATATTATGCAACACTGATAAGTGCAGCAACTAATGACACAGATAAATTATTAAAAGTTATGGGAGTACACTGAACACTTACAGATGTAGTTAAAGACATTTTTTTTATCATAGTAATGTTAGCTTTGGCAAAGCTCTGGCAAGCTACAGGTGTTTTCTAACCTTTAGTGACTTTCACAACACATCTGTAAAATATACAGCGTGTCCAAACTTTTGACTGGTACACAAAAATGTCTCAATTTAAGTGAGACAGCTCCAACCAGGGACTCCATCATCCTACTGGGAGACTTCAACGCTAACGTGGGCAATGACAGTGAGACCGGTGAGACAGTGAGACCTGGAGACCTGACTGGGAGAGGCAGCCCGCCTGATCTGAACCCAAATGGTGTTTTGTTATTGGACTTCTGTGCCCAGAATAAGCAGAAGAAAATGGATGGATGGATGGATGGATGGATGAATGGACATTTTATAGAGAATCCTCGATTTATTATTTAAGGGTTTCTTCACTTTTCTATAGCCTTTTTATATGGGTATCTAAGATATTTTATACACATTTTAGAGCCAAAGTTTAAACAGAGGATAAAACCCACATGGCTACATTTGGTCTACTTTTCTTTAACTGTTAATTTGATCTAATTGTGAGAAGATAATGTTTTAAGGCCTGGACTGAAACTTCAATTATTCAGGGAAAATCTGTCTGAGTGGTAACCTCCACTATCGCCGTTTCTCTCTCAGACTGGGAACACAAACTGTGTGCGCCCAGTCGGAGGCCCCATCCCATTCAGCTCAGCATGCTCTATCCCATCAGCACCGGCAGCAGTCACGGATTATTGGGCACACTGAGGCTCAAATCCCATCAGGAGTGGGGAAAAGCATGTGAGCCAGGAGGAGCAGAGTATGTGGTAGACTGAAAAGTCAGCACGAGTTCACTAAAAGTCTCTGTTGGCGTTTTGAATTCTGACATCACTGAAATAAAGATGGAGCATATTATGTGAAACAGATATTTTCTCTAGAACCTGACTGGCAGTTTGTTTGCGCCACATGCTGGTCTGAAACCAGCTGGATCAGATTTTCTTGGCACTGGCTGTTGCAGCCATGTTGTTATGCAGTTTTTAAAAGTGGTCTTGCAGATAGCCATACGGATGCTGGGGATCCACAGACATCTGCTTTATTCGTTATTGATCCACTGAAGAAGCTTAGCTAAACACTTCAGCAGCCTGTGCACATCTGTACACACACACACACACACACACACACACACACACACACACACACACACACACACACACTGACCTGCATCTCTTTGTCTCCATATTTGGATGGGTGCTTGCTGCCCTGGCTCTTCCGGCGCAGTTTCTTTAGCTCTGCCTGGCACTTCTCCAAACTCTCCCCTTTGCTCTTGTGCTCCATCTGGTACTTCTTCAGTGCAGCCTGGTGGGGGCAGCACAAAGTCAGCAGGGGCACAGCAGTCCACAGAGGATGTTTCACACTGACAGAGGCAGACATTCATTTCAGACTCTGCTGACAAGCGGTCAGCTTCTGTATTACCGCCTAATTGATGCAGAACGGAGACAGGAAAACTGAAAGAGGATGTTTCCTTTTGATTTTCCATATGTTTCTCTCTCTATAGTGCAGAAGCCAAAAACACTAGCACCAATACTAGTATGTGCATGTCCAGAGCATGTACCATGTAAGGAACGTGCAAATCAAATTAAGATATTCATGTGCATTCATGCAAGAATGCTAATAAATTCTTTATCTAGTATTCTATGTTTTGGGGGTTGATTTCAAACTACTGATCACACTATATGAATTCTTTGATTTAATTTCGTCCACTTTGTACAAAAACTTCAAACTTGTACAAAACTCATTTTCACTGAATTACTCACAGGACAGAATAAAATGTTGTTTATGTAACCTGCTGCAATGGTTTGGACCAAAGCTGGTGGGAAATTAAGGAGCTGATTTTGTCTCCAAGCCTATGATTTAATGAGAATGTGGTTCATACTGTATTCCACATAAATTCACTACCACAAGAGGTCCAACGGGATCTTTTATTCCAGCTCGTGATGGGACAGGTGTCCTGTTACATAATGAATCTGAATATTATGCTATCAGTATCTCCTCAAGCAGTAATTCTTATCGCAAGTGCAGAATCTTTTTTCCATGAAATGTATTCCAGCTTCTAGTCTCAGGTAGAAAGAACTAAAAGAATCCTTGTTACAGACATTTAGAGATAAATGAATCTGATTGAATCAAGTGATGGCTGTCTGAATAGAAGCTGCTCTAGTTTGTTTTTCTGAAAAGCTATCTGCATTACTTCACCAGATATGTTCATTTTATTAGTAACATGCTGGAAAACAACCTTCTCTTAGCTCTTTTCTGGTCTCCAAACCAGGTCTGAATGTGTCTGCCAGCAGCTTTAAAAAAGTGTTGAGACTGAACAGCAAATGTATCATAAAACCACAATAATGAGCTAAAGGAGGCTGAAAGGCCCCTTAAGGATAATTCTCCTTGTCACTTTAACCAACGCCTTAAACACTGATATATGAAACAAGCATTAGTTTACTAAGACAGTTGCACTCTTTGCTTCTATTGTTCATAAAAAAGGAACTCTCACATTCAGGTAACGTGCATCCAGTTCCACCTTCTTCTCCAGCTCTGTAAGCAGCTCGTTGTGGAAAGACTTCAGCTGCAAGATACACAGAAAAGCCTCAAAAACAATGAAACAAACAACAAATTACACAGAAACCTCCAGCAGTCACTTGATTATTTTCTAAAAGGAATGAAATTCATGCTTTAATGCTGGGGTACGAGAACGCCTCGAAGGGCGTGAAGACACAAATGATTAAAGGAGGATGTGAGGATCAACTGAGAGAACACAGGACAAATTACATGTTTATATGCAGTATAGACTGCATTCTTCAACATGCATATAATAGATTATAAATTACTTTTTCCTTCCTCCTCATCAAGATGCAACTGTTCTCATAACAGAAGTTATATTTTTCTTGCTGTCAGAGCTGAGTGAAATATTTGCATATCCTCAGTTTCTAATCTGAATTTTGTACCAAAAAAATGGCATCATTGCTTTGAATCTTTGACACCCATTATCCAAAAGATCAAAGACTTCAAAATACCCTTTAACACAATGTGCAGAAACATTAAAGCTAGGCTGCTCCTCACTATTTCTCTTTGGTTCCTTCTAATGTTGCCACAATTGGCCAATTTACTCTTTATGGATTCAAATAAAGACCTTTTGGAGAATTGAAATGAGAATATTTTCAGTCTGTAATGGCTGTAATTTCCATATCAGAGTATCAGCAAACAAACCACATTTAAATAAAGTGAGCTGCTGCCATTCGAAACTGGAATTACACTAAGAGCTCCTCGTTTACAGTAGGGAGCGCGTCATGCTGGGTATTAAATATTAAACTATATCATGTGACTCCAAAGCAACAAGCCCACAATCCGTCTGGTTCGCAGCTCGTGGCTTAAGAAGTGCTGATTTTAGCAACACCACCACCACCACATGCTCACCATCTCTTCAAGCTGGATCTGGATCTGTCTGTGCACTTCAGCCATCTGAAAGAGCACATCCCCTGCAGAGAGAAGACAAAGAAAGACGATAAACAAAAAGAGAGAAGGGAGGGGAGGGAGGGAGGAAAAAAAAGAAAAAGATAGTGATATTAAATCTTTCCAAAGTCTGTGAGAGCGACATTCATCGTGCAAAAAAAGAGAGACCATGCAGCTGTGCAGAACAGATGAGAGACAGGTGGACAGCGTCCGGGGGAGAGGACGACGCAAAGGACAAGATGAGACATGATATCGACAAAGCAGACAAAACTCAGAACAGTGACAAAAACTAAGGGAACACTACAGAAATATGCACCAGTGAATGTAAAATTTAAATAAAAAAGAGTTAGTCAAGAAACCTACTGATGTTTGAAACCAAGCTACTGTAAATTATGTGGTTTTCCCTCTTACCAGCTCTACTGCTAACAAACACACAGGAACAACATGGCAAAAGAAAATCTTTAGTACTCCATCCTTGCAATAAGACATGTTTTACTGCAACATAACAGGGGGAACACAAAAAAGCAGACCCCAGGAAGGAATCAAAAGCTAAAAATACAAAATAAAATAATAAATAAAAGTAGAAAGTAAAGGATGATTCATGCAGCCAAGGAGGTGCGCATTGTTTTAAGATACCTACATGCTGCCTCTTCTGAATACGTAATGCAGTGTAAAAAAAAAAGGAACACAAAGATCTAGTTTGAGCAAAGAACAGAGGGATAGAGACCTGAGGAGACAGTGACAGATCAAAGTACCCCAGGAAAAAATGAGACACACAACAAGATCTCACACAGAAACACACTCAGACCCTCCCCGTACTTACACACCAGCTCTGAGCGCTCACACAGATCCTGGACTTTACATGCAGATGTTCAGATCAATTACAAACCGTGGGATTATTGAACATGTTTGTACTGTAAACTGTAAAATTTACTTTAAAAAAAATGTTTGTGTCAGCTTTTTGTTTGTCAAAGAAATATCGATCCATGTAAGAAAACATCAAACAGGGATAAACTGATATGATGGCCAAATATCGGCATTGCTTTGGAGAGAATTTAAAGATTGTTTAAACATAACTAAATATTTTTTATCAGCATCCAAACAGTATTTAAACATCGATATGAGCCCAGATCAGTGCGTCCATATTTGCATATTTTGTAAATTCTCAAATTTCAATCTCTGCCTCAAAAATCCAGAGTCAGTGCAGCACTACAGCCAGAGTAATTAAAGTATACTTTACCACTAAAGCTAACTGTCTGTTCAATTAAATACTACTAATATTAAATAACCTATCTGGGAATTACTGCACAATTATTAATAACATGTATGAATGAAAGGAAACCAAACAGGCAACTCAACGCTCTAAAGATATCTATAAAACATCTTAGAAAACATCCTGTACATGTACTGCAGTTTCTTATCTACCATAATATATGGAAATACAGAAGGGTTTTCTCAGTTAATATAAAGACTAATAATAATAATAACAATAATAATAATAATAAACTGAGAAAAGCAACCTTAGCATGTTTATGAAAATGCTTAAGTTGAAGTACATCTTCCAGCAGCACATTTATTCTAAATGAACCCACTAATATTTATTACTGTCACTCATCTGCCTCTCACATTCTGCACGCTGACATTAACGAGTGTATACCGCCGCAGTGCTGACTAGCCGGGAGTCTGTATGTGGGTGTGGACCCATGGATAGTGGACAGTCACAGGGGACAGAGTGGGCTGCATGAACAGGATTAATGGGCTTAATGGAAGTGCTGTGGTCATGCAGATGAGATGGAGCGGATTTAGGAAAGGTCGGAGCAGGAGGAGGAGGGTGGCAGAGGTGCGAGGAAATTAAGTTCATATTTACTTTTAGGGACTAAAATCCACTTCTGAGGTTCTGCTACAGTATTTTAGATAGAACTTTTTAATAATAACAGAAGTCTGTTTTTCTACTGAAGAGTCTCTTTTAATTGACCCGTCTTCCTTTTTCTTGCCTTCATTCTTTTCTATTCTCTTCCATTCTTCTTTGCAGCAGCTTGTGTCTCAGTGACAGAATAAAACAAGAACATTTTAATTTTAATTAATATTAGAATTATAAAACATACCAAATCTATACTCTCTGCTTTTTGGCAACATACGTGCCCTATAGGTTTGGATTAGCTATCTGAGGCATGCAGCACATCTCTCTTGGAAATTTACTGCCAGCAGTTGCCTAGTAGAAGATTTGAACTTGTGTGAGATCTTCCTGGCTGCCCTTTAACCTCACTGTGTGTTAATCAGAAGTCACATTATTATTATTATTATTATTATTAGTAGTAGTAGTAGTAGTAGTAGTAGTAGTAGTAGTAGTATTAGTATTATTTTAAACAGGTAAAAATAAAGATGCCACTCACAAGGGAAATAAATCTAACTCATGGACGCAGAACTCAAATAGTCTCTAGTAGAATAGTGCTTCTCATCCAGCACAGCATCTTACTTTAAAGCCATCCCCTCATGAAAGGAAAGGCTGTAACACTGTGGAAGTGTCTGACAGCAGCTGAACAGGGCATTAGGGCCAGTGAGGCACTTAAATGCAATGATGTGTACTTTCAAACTCTTCTTTGATTCTTGGAGGGCACCCAACGCACATGCCCATCCCATCCATTAATAAGCAGCCAGTGGACGTCGACAAGCGGCAGCGACTGGGCTGATCTCGAGCACCTCTGTCACACACAGCGGTACCTCTAGATTCCTGATTCCTCAGATTCCTGGAGATGTTTCAACTTCCTTGTACATTTATTTCAATGATACCTCTGAATATATTCAGAATTTATTTCCATACTTTAGCAGAAATTGTCCAAATAGAGAGAACTAAGCAGTGAGTTAAATCAGACCCACTACCTTTCTCTTAAATCTGAGGTAACACACGGACATTAGTTCTCATACTTGCTCCCTCACTGTCTATAAAAAGCCTCTGAGCTGGTAATAAAATACAGCAGTAAGATAATATCAGTTAGAACTTTACACTAAAATAAAGCCCAGATTGTTTCTGGCTTTGTGAATAAGTGCATTTATCTACAGACCAGGGTTATTATAGTTAACGAAAACGAACGAAATAACGAAAACTGAAATTGAAAACACATTGTCGTTAACTGAAATAAATAAACACTATAATTAAAAGGAAAAAACGATAACTAATTAAAACTGAATTGTGAGTTTACAAAACTAACTAAAACTAACTGAAATTATCGATAAGCTGACTTTCATTTACTTGTTTTTTTGGGGTTTTTTTTAAGCCTTGTGGATTGATATGAAATCATTGTTTCCGCTCTCCGAGTTTAAGCTGGGAGCGCCACAGGACAACTGTGTGAGTGAGTGCGCATGTGCGTGCGCTCACCGCGCTGGTCCGCAAAGTAATGGCTGCGGTCTGCTGAGAAAGCGGCAGAGTCCCGTATGGAGGTTCTTTGAGTACAAACACCTGCACACGACCACAAGGTAATTAACACTCACAATCCAGCTACACAAGCATAAATGTGGACATGAGGTCGACAACTTCCGTAGGTTGTGTACAGAGGCCGCAAAGACCCTGCAGGTTTAATTAGCGAGCATCTAACCAAGCTAGCTCCAAAACAGAAGCAGCTTCAGGTGGTGAGAACATCAGGATGCAGCTGGATTTGAGCTTTGACTCCTTCAAAGAGTTTGTTTTTGTCAAACACCACATGTAGGTGTTGTTAATCTACTGCACTGATGCTGAACTTTATTGTGGAGTTTATTGTAGAATTTATTGAGTTTGGGAGTTCATGTTTTTCTTTGTTTCTCCCTGTTGATGTTCATGTGTGTCCTTAATATTACACACATTTAGCATGTCTTGTGAACAGTTGGTTGTTGACTATATTTCTTTAAACTGTATCTTTTGTCAAGTTTTCATTACACAATAGTCACTTTTGCGCCTTGAATCTTGCACCTGATTAGGTATGAAAATACTAAAACTAATACTGAAACTAACTGAAACTAACTAAAACTACGCATGAAACCAAAAATAAAAACTAATAAAAACGAGAAAATCCACTCTGAAAACTAATTAAAACTAACTGAATTAAAGAAAAAAGAAGTAAAAACTAACTAAAACTAAACTATAATGTAAAATCCAAAACTATTATAACCCTGCTACAGACTAATTAATGAGTCTGACTTTTCTCTCTGGTTCTCCTCCCCTTGCAGGTCAGAGTTCAGTCTCCAGATCAGCATATTGAGAGCCTCCATGTCTCCTTAAACTTCAGAGGAGCAGATGGTGACTGAAAGGTCACTCTGCCACCAGCTGCTGAAGACTTAAAAAAAATGAATGCTAGTTTGATCTTTTAAGTGCAAGATGGATCTTTGTTGTTTTAAATGGTTGTTCCAGCTCTATTAGCTGTGAAAGCAAAGCTGTCACCAAAGTAACTGCAGCATGTGCCAAAAACTGCACTTCCTCTAATGACCACTTAAGGGTGCCTCCAAAAGTGAGTAAATCCCCATAGACTGCCATGTTCAAACAGCTAAACTGAAGGAGGAGATTGGAAGGTGTCTCCTGACCCATCTGCCAAAGTTCAATGGTATTAGCCCATGGAAATAAGGCCCAAAATAACCCAAGTTTTAATAAAGCTGTAACTCCACAAAGAAAAACAGCCAACAGGTCTCATAGTGCTGGTCTGTGACTTTGACCTTGCAGGCTTTTATCATCTGGAAAATCCCCAAATTCCTGGATGTTCTTGTTTAATTGCACCCATCTAATCCAAAATCTCTCCACCTTGCATTGTGAAATATTGGACTTCTACCCACCAGAAGTAAGCTGCTTACTGTTAATCAGAGCAGATCCCAACATCTGAGGCTTAAAGGGTAGGAAAGCACATTGTTGTCAGCACTCAGTACACGCAGGTCCAGATCAATTAAAGATTAAATGCACAATCGCTGCTTTTGTTCACAAAATGTTCTCACCAACCAAGATTCAAGAAGGCTGCAGCTCCCAGTTAGTCACACTGTCTTTCTCCCAGGATGGCACGGTTCTTTCATGCTATTCACAAGCTTTTAATTAAAAAATAAACCTCACCTGGCTATCATTGTTTTTCTAATACTCAGTACTAATCAATTAAGTGAGATTGAGAGGTTTCCAGCACATGTGAGAAGTAAAGAAGCTCTCATCTTAGATGGGCTGAGAAATAATGACTCATGTATAAATGCTGAGAAACCAAACGTGGAGTAAAGTTCACAGTTCACTCAACACTCCCATGACTCAGCTGCCAAAGCACTCTGTCAAGGGACCCGTGTACAGTTAGACTGCAGGCTCGAAACAAGCCCATCATTCATTTGGGCAACCAAAGGGCAGCACTAACATGCGGGTTTATTACTCCAACTGCTTCTTCATGCAGCTCCTGGAGGTGAGGAGGAAAGAATGAGCCACAGTTAATGGCCATATGAAGGAAAGTGTTTTATGTAGTGAGCATCACTGCAGGGACCATATTATAGAAGCCTGAAAGCAAACAAGCAGCTCTAATTCCCCAGAAAGCTGCAGTGAAAGGAGAACAAGGCAATGCAGGGAGATGTGTCCTCCACACTGCTGCATGATTGACACAGATATTGTTGTTCTCTTCTGCGTCTTTAATTCTGTTAAACATTGGCTGCATTCAGGTGCACGCAAACACCCCCGAGAACAAATTTCCCCAGAAGAAGTACATTAACAATGCCTGATTTAGCATTCAGATTTCAAGCATCTACTTGACAACACATTACAAGTTTCTGTTGTAGTTGCAATTAATCAGCATAACATTTTGTGCATTATCTGTGCTCCACCTATAATCCTCCGCTGCACTGGCAGTAAAACCACAGCTGAAATGCTAAAAGCTGCCACCATGTTTCTTCTTATGAATTTCAATAAGGGCACAAATCCTGGTGACACAAGTGTAAACACGTCATGTTAGATCTGCACTGTTTGACATCTTCCACAGTTCATTGGAAAGAAAAATGAATCTTTTAAAAACAACCAGGTTGCAGCAGATCGATAGGAATGACTGGCTATACATAATCATTACATGGTGGCTGATGGGGTGTAAAATGAAGAGCAATCATCTGTGACAGACGATGCAAGCTGACGCTAAGATGGAGGGACGGAGGGATGGATGGACGGAGGCATGAATGGAAATAAAAACCTAACAGCTTTTTTGTGCTTTGACTAACACACACAGACCCGGCAGGTCAAGACCATTCTTGGCATCTTAAATCATCACCACCTCTCAGTGGGAAATCTACAACTAAATAAAAAGAAGAATTTCTGTAAATGATCCATCACTCAGTCTGTCCCTATCACTGAGTTAGCACACTGAGGCACAGGAGGCCGTCTAAATCAGGATGCAATTTGGATTTCAAGCTACAAACATCAATTCTTCCACTAAATGGGGCCTTGTTTTAAAATGCATGACAGATGAGAATTCATTGACAGCTTCACGCTACAGCTCGGTGACAATAAGTTAATAATGAGTTGACAAGCGCCAGTGTGCTCAGTTTTGATATGGATAAACATTCAAAAACAGAAGATCCCAGGAAGAGACGGGAATCAAACGCCTAACAACAACTCCAGAGTATCTGTCTCAGATCAGAGACTCAATACTTCACTTTATCATCAGCATCATTAAATCACCGTTCAGCCGACTACCCACATCAAGGACAACGCGACAGCTCAAGGACATTTTATGGTCCAACGCATTATTAAAGCCACAGTCCCACCCCATTAGAGTCATTTGCTAAATGAATCACTCGCTGATCTCTTTTTTGTCAGCTGACTGGCATCCAGCTTACTGTTGACAGTGTGTTTTAAAGTGCTGATGGATTGCAGTGGGCTGTAGTAATGAATGGCAGGTGGAGGTGATGGTGCTCAGGCCTGTGTGCTCTCTTAGCAGCTCGGTTTTGATTTGCCCAGAGACTGTGTGGAAGCTGCTAATGAGCTGGGAGCGCATCACTTCCTGTCTGGCCTTGCTCTTTCTTCTGTGTCTCTCTCTTCATTATGTGCCTCTTGTTTCTTCCTCTGTTTCTCTGCATTCTCCCTCCCTGCCTGCCCAGGGTGACCTGAGGACAGGAACAGTAAGGGAAAGCTAAGCTGCCAGCGCAGCACTGCTCTGAAGGACAGTTTGTTACCCCATCACAGATTAGCCCCTTGGGTTTGATCATTAAAGGAGTACGTGACCCAGATCAGAGTTAAAATACATGAGCAGATAGAGAAAAATAAAATTGGATATTAGTGGGATGCTGCATGCTGTGGTTTGTCTTCTGGTGGGTTTCAGGGTTTTGTCTCTGTAGGACTAACTGCCCCTCTAATGTATTCAGCAGATGAAACAATCAGGAGCCTCCTGACCGACAAAACGTGCATTTTTTAATTCTGGTAATTCAGGATACTTTAATGCATTTGTGCAACAGCAGTAGCATCTAAAGGACAACTGAAGGGCAGCACAGACACCCCGGGATGAATGCAGTTCCTTCATTACATACTAAGATCTTCAGGAAAGAACACTTACAATCCTGCACAGGAAGACAAAAAGTGTCTTTGCTTCTACTTAAACACAAATACTGACCTAACAGATTTATCAGCCTGCACTGTGACAGCACATCAGTGGTCCCTCATTGTTCCAGTTAGGAGCAAACTCCATAATATCATTTTGTTCTGACTTTGCACACAGACCTGTCATCAGGGGATGATCCAAAATGCTGCAATCAATGTTTTTAAAGTTGTACACGATCGTTCCCAGTCTGTATGGTGAGCTGCTGAGGTGACAAGGCCAGGAAAAAGGATTTGGAAAGAGTGATTGAAAGAGTGATCTCACTGCATTTTGCTCTCCATGCAGAATGAGTGCTGGCTGAATTCAGATTGGAGCTGAAGCTCAGGGGAAATTCAGGCTGTGCCGGCTCAGAAAAATGAGGGTTACACTGGGGTCAACATTTTTTTTTTTCTTAAGCTCAAGCAGGACACATTTGGAGGGACAGCAGTCATGAATATTAAGGAGTAGTTTCCCTAAGAGATGGTCAGTGACACAGCAGCATCGCCTAGAGTGTCACAAACAATGTTTTCATGTCCGTATTTATGAGCCTTTATTATTACTTTCATCTCATTCTCTTTACCTCTGCTTCAAAGAGCTCATATTTCTGCTGCTGCCATCCAGCTGTGCAGCGTGAAAGGCAACTCAAACCACTTCCCTCTGAAACAGGAGGTCATTATTTGGGAGACAAATGAAGGGAAAATTATACAGTAACATTTGCTGAGGAATACTGAACCACAGGAAGGAATTTTGTGTCTTTCTGACCCGTCAGAATTACGTTCTCCCCCATGGTCGCCTCATTGAGTCACTGATTGGATCCAGGCCTTGTTCCCATTTGTGGAAGTATGCGATCCTTTAACAGCATGTCAGATGAAGGGGAGAAATATGCCTTAAAGGCCAACACACTACTCCAAATCATGTTGCAATGAATTAATCAACCAAAGGGTAATTGTTTCCTGGACCTTAAATTTGGCCATCTAAATTAACCTGAAATTGATTTAATGAGATGGATGTTATGCTACAGTGTGCTCAGCCTACGGCAATGACAAGACATGAAATAGATCATACTGTGATGAATAGGAACCAAATGAGAGTAAACGTGGATATACGATGATAATTTGCTCACAGGCATCACTAATAAGAACTATAGCAGTGAGCTGATAGTTCTGTTGGAAGCTGCTCAGGAATCACAACACAATTAAACAGCAGTTAATGTGAATATTTAATGAATGATTGCACAGACAAATATAAAAAATCTAACATATTCTAACATGCATTCGCCTCAAGGTGCTTAATGAGGACATCAGACATCCATATTTATCTCCTTCATAGGAGGTACAGAGGAAGAGCTGATTTATAGGAAAAAGTCAAAGAAGTTTAGAAAATAATTTTAGCTGCATGTCTTAATATAAATGTGAAAAATAAGGATTGGATTGGAAATTCATCTGACTGACAAGATAACTGCATCCCTGGTTTTTGAGGACGATGTGCTTCTGTTGGCTTCATCAGAATGTAACCGTGAGAACGTGCTGGAGCAGTCTGCAGGAGTGTGAAACAGCCAAGATACAAATCACCACCTTAAAGTCTGAGGCCAAGGCTGGAAACAGCTGGACCGGGGGAAGAGTTCTTACCCCTCATCGAGGAAGTTCAGTTATCTCAGGATCTGGAAAGGTGGAGCGGACCGGCAGATTGGGGCGGTGTCGCAGTAATGAACATTCTACCAGATGATCCAACACTCACCTGTGAAACTGCATTTCTGCCACTGGCTGGGCTCAGCCTTAGAGAGAGGGTGGGGAGCTCAGACATCCAGAAGGAGCTTGGAGCTGCTGCTCCTTCATGTCCAGGGGAGCCGGCATGCCCGACTGGGTGGAGACCATGGGGCAGACCCAGAATTAGATGGAGAGATTATGTCTCCTGTGAAAATCTCCCGATCTGTTGCTGGGAAAGGATGTACAGTGCTTAACCTGCTGCGACCACAGCCAGATGAAGCAGAAGATAATGGATGGATAGCTTTAATGAGGGGTTACCATTTTAATCCTGAATCATTTTTCTGACATATTTTATGTAATCCTGCCTGTCTGACTAAGACACACTTGAAAAATCCCAGTGATGATGAAAATCTTTCATTGAATTTTAATGGCAGAGATGCATAAACTGAATAAACTGAGGGTTTATTCATAAACTGAATAAAACGAATAAATCTTTACTGATGTGAAATCAGCTGTATTGCAGGAAACATGAAGCAAAGCCAAATGGATGCTTTTCTTCACGCTTGCAGCAGGTTGTGTGTCCCAGAGCCGAGAGCTGAGCGAATGCAGCCCCTGTCTAACACTGCATCTGAATGGCAGAGCCCTTATATGGACAAAAGGGGAACCGGAACTGCAGGAGCCTCCTATTTTTCCCTCACAACCATGCCCATATTTAGTATACGGAAGAAAGACAATGTCATTTTCATCCATACGACATCACCGGCAAACCATGTTTGGGCTGCGGCTCGAGCGGCGTACTCCGTCTCTCCTCCTCCTTCAGAGCGCTTCATTTCATCTATTTTTAGAAGTGTGTGCAGAGTCGGCGTGTTCTCCCAGGACTGCCTGAGCTCCCACATCAAAGCGGGGGCGTTCGCAGACACAGAGCGTAGTGAAAGCGGAGAGGATGAGTGGGATGACACTCTGCTCTGCAGCCATGGAGTATCTCGTCTCTCCTCTCAGCGAGTCAGGGCAGTTCTTCAAACTCTGACAGCATCGTGTAAATTAAGAAGAACTGAATGAAACATAGTCATGCATCATTTCCTCTTCCTGTGCCAGGTTCTTATGTGTTGTTTAGCAATCTGTACATATGATACCAAATGAGTGTCCCCATGAGTGTGTCAGCTTATTTTAGGCAGCCGGAGTGGATAATAATCATGTAATGTTAGTCAGTTTGATTATGGCCTGTGAGGCATGTGAGGGTGTATGCTCGTACAATAAGTCTATTTATGAGTATGTGTTTGTGTGTCGGCAGTCTGCTATTAAACTGTTCCCATGTCTCTGCAGCTGCTTCTGAAGTGTTAGAGTTTAAACCAGCCTCAGTGAGAGAACACCATGATGAACATCTCTGTGTTACAGCTTCGTTTGCCGCATTCATGTAACTCTCTTATTGATCACTGGAGCTGAAAATTGAGGTCAAAAACAGGTCTGACTAAGCTTTTGTTATGAAACGTGCATTAGAGCTCATTAAAGTTTTGTAACGGCTATTCATGGGTAAAGTCTGGATTAGTTCAGTTACTCAGACTCAGAAAGTAGAGCCGGTCTTCTCCTGATCCGAAGCTCAAAGTTTTACTGGAACCCATCAGTGTGTGAGTATCCATATATTAGATATCAACTGCTGCATGTGAAGGATAAACACCTTGTATGAATGGCTAAATGTGGTTTGTACATAAAAGCTATTTTTTAACGCCTGTCAGCAGAAATCCAGACCTAACTCAACATGTTTGGCCTGTGCTTTAGCTTATGAGCTAAGATATGTGTAAATACGCACACAATTAATTGTCACAGCGAGATGACAGATATTTCAAGGCGTTCATTATTGAATGGCAGTGACAGGATCTGCAGCAGAACAGCACCCATCCAGATGTTTCAGTTAGGAACAAGTTCCTCAGAGTCCACCACACGTGTGTCAGGCTGTCCTTATTCCCCAGGTGTAAATAAACACTGCACAGAGTCCTCGGGCAACTAACGGTGTTGGTTAGAAGGTGCTGCCACTCACGGTAATGTGCAGGGTGCCTTTCCTATCCCCTCGCTAAACAAGTCATTTTAAACCGAACTGAGTGGTTTTTATGGCCAAAATCAGCACTTACCTGTGACTTAGCCCACCTCCACCCTTTCAACCAGACTACATTAGGACCGTTATCTACAGGTGACCAATAATGCAGAGGTGCCACCGCATCTGACAACATGGCATCATGTTACAGGTATGTTCACTATTTACAGTGCAAGACAAAACTGTCACAGATTCCTAACTCAACTCAGCTTAATTCACAATCCCATTAAAACGTCAGAGACTCCATAAACAGCACTTATTGTAACCTGTTTAATAATCTCTAATATGTTTATGCCATCTTGCATTTAAGAGGAGCAGCAGTGATCCATTTAATCTGGATAAGATCAGAGATGCTAACGTGAGCCAGTTTATCAGCCCAGTGCTTTTCACTTTCACCATCAAGGTCAATGCCTCAGCTCCACTCCTCCTTATTCCACCCCGTCACATGCAGCTCTGCATCCCTGCTCAGATTAGCTGCTGTTCATCTTAATGCACTGTGATTAATGACATTGTTTCACAGAGTATAGTTGGAGGTGGCAGAGCCTTTCGGCCCTGTTATATTTTCAGCTCCACGGCGCCAACACATTTTCTCCTCAACAAAACCCAATTAAAGGAACAATTACGATGTGGACGATTTTACAAATCTGCCTTCATTCCTCATTAATTATGAAGTGTGAGGTAAAGGCCCGGATGAGTGATTATCCCTGACAAACACACAAACTCACAGATTTGCTTATCTGAGACTCGGTGCTTGTGGCTCTGGTCACAGCTGCAGACACGTGCTAGCTGAGGAAATTCAGGTCGGTCACACACACAAAACCAAATGCACAATCCGTGTTATCTGCTAATTAATAAGCTGGCAGGCTTGGGAGTTTTTCCACATTATGCAGCAACAATGGTGTTCAGTGTTTTCTCCGGCTTCTTCTGGAGCAAAACAGAAACACTGACTTATACTGACCGTCTCTATAGCCTCTCATTATACAGCAACAGGCAGAGTGAGGCTGTCTGCTTTATAACACATCATCTCTTCCTATGGGACACACTGTTATCTATGGATTCGCTGGCAGAATTTCTTCATAGGTTCCAGACTTCATACCAAGAGACTGACAGAAAATCCACAAAATTCTTCTGTTTTTGGTGATTTAATGAAGCCATGAGGCTCAACGCAAGTAATGGAATATGTAAAGCAATAAGCATCATTAGACCGACTCCCCCTTGAGTCTGCACAGACCACAGCCGCTCTGAGCACTGCCGATACGCAGAGACGCCATCAATCCATTCTGTTCAGCCTAGTCTGTCATTTCACTGGAGGCGGCGGGAGGTTCTGCTGAGTCACGGTTCGGCTGCCAGAGAAAGAAATCCAAAAAGAAACAAACATGCAGACAAAAGACGACAAAAGCAAACAGAAGGCAACAAAGCTGATGGAAATGGGAATGCAGAGATGGATGATGGGATATCCTGTGAAGGAGTTTGCACACAAAGTCAACAATTTTATTTACATTTTACATGCATTTTATTTAATTCATCGCTAAAGCACAAAGAGCAATTGTGTACTGCATGTTTGCAGTTATAACAGTTACAAAACACTTTGACAGACATGTTGGGAGTAATAAAATATTCTCAGTGTGCAAAGGCCTTCCCTCTCACTTTTAATGTTAATCACAGGCTTGTATGTTTAAAGATTCACGTTTAAACACTGTCACATGAAAATGACTTGATTGACATCATTGTACCAATCATGGAGATGAAACTGAATAAATAAAGAAAGGAGCTTTTCACACTGGACATACAAGCCCCACCCGGTGTTTATTCAAAGAGAGAAAGGGAGGAAGACTGAACAGATGAAACTCTAGAAGTGCACGAAAGCCCAAAAAGAAAGTTTCTCCATGAATAATGAATGCAGCTTTTATATCCTCCTCAGCTGACTCAGAGATCTCAGTCCTCTAACATCTCTACATCCTTTCTTCCTCTCCTCTGCTGATTCAGTACACGCCTGCTATCTTACATCACATCAAGGTGAAGGAATGAAGAAGCTGCCATGATCCAGGACTCAGCACGCTCCCCAGCATGTGACCGGGTCTACAACTACCACACTACTGTCCTGCTTCATGAAGCAGCTTTACCCTTCCATCAGCTACAGGTACGTCTGTTAGGAGCAGAACCAGAACTGATCTGACCAAACCACACAGCATGCTGTGCGAAAGCAAAGCGAGCTGGGAAATTGGCTGGAAGTGGCATTCAAAACAGGAAGACAATATATTGAGGGCTTATTATGAATAGAAAGTCATTCCACCTCACCATGTGCACTCTTGTGAATTTGTAAATGTATTACTTGCTCACAGCAGTGCAATAAAAAGCAACTGGAAAGCCTTTATCTTTCTTGAATGTGAGGAAACAAGGGATTAACCAAATGGGCAAGCTGTGACAATCATGCAGAATTAATTCTTCTCAAACCAGAATGTGTTTCGCTATATGAATCGGAGGTGATAATGTATCAAAGAAGCTCTGAAGTGCAAGAAAATCAGGCTAATGCTCAGCTCTGAAGATTTACACACATTTCTGAAGCCAGAAAAAATGTCTGTGTGCGTGTGTGTATGTGTGCATGTGTGTGTCCAATTTCAGGTTGGTCATCAGCTGCTTCTGCCCTACAGCACGATCCCATCCATCATCTGCTTGTGTGACCCCCCTGTACCCCATCAAGGGTGCTACTGCCACTACAAGGACTCACCAAGATCCTTAGAGCCTTGACTTTCGC
The DNA here is from genome assembly GCF_007364275.1 of Archocentrus centrarchus. NCBI lineage: Eukaryota > Metazoa > Chordata > Actinopteri > Cichliformes > Cichlidae > Archocentrus > Archocentrus centrarchus. The sequence continues at coordinate 26,725,954 of NC_044364.1, forward strand.
TGGCCATCTCGCCCATCCGCACCAGAGCGTCGAAGTAGCCCTTTGCAGCATATGTGACACCTGGAAACATGGAAGCATTGGGCATCAGATCAAGGGTGCCGAGTTGAAGTGATGTCTTCTTCAGCTCTGTAACTGTCCCCTACAACCCTCCCCTCCCCCAGAGAGGTCAGGTCGGGCATGGGAAATAAAGCAGGCGGAAATGGAGACCAGGCAGGAAAAGAAAAAGCTCTATGGAGGCGACTACAGGAAACAGAAATCTCAAGACCACCAGGTTAAAAAGCAAAGCAAAACCTTTCACCACAAACTACTCTGCAGTAATCCTGTTTAAAGGATTAGTTCACCCAAATTACAGAAAAGCATTTTCTTATTTGTTCACGATGCTACTTGGCTGTTCTTCGTTTCTAATCGGTCTTAAAGGATTTCTTTTTGGGTCAGATTCTAGGTCAGCAAAATACATGGAATTTAAATTTTAATCAGATCCACATTTCCCCTCACAAAGGGGAGAACATCCAGGCAGCAGGGTTCCTGTATTCAGTCATGACAGCCCAACAGCAGCAGTGTTACCTACAGGAGCTGCTCACTGAAGACTGATTTTACTTTATTTCCTATTTACCTTATTTATTATTACTCTTACTCTGTTTTTTTAAGCAGTGTTGCAAAGCTATGTTGTTCTATGCTGCACAATGACAAATGAAGGAACCTTGAACCTTAAAAGGCCACCGTGTGTGTAATTTGCTTTTACAAAACTTCTTAGTTCTAGATATTAAAAAATGCTTACTATTCAAATTAAATTCATGCAGCAGTTATTCAAAAAACACACAAGTTTGGATGATAGAGATCCTATATGTTTAAGGCCTTCAAAAACCCAAAGTTTATATAGCATCTGTTCTCAGAGGCAAAGCATGGATCTATATAAAAGCACCCAGGCATGTGGATGTGCGCGCCAACCATCGCGTTAACGTCTGATGACAGATTAACGTCATTTGGACCAAGGGAGGGTTTTATTCGAGTGATGCTACCAGAAACGCAGATACGGAAAAACGTCTCGTCTTACAGTCTCCGAAAAATGAATGTTTTAAAATGTAAAATCATTAAATAACAGCACCCTGCATCATATTTGCACACAGTCGTTTTTGGATTGCTTACAAAGCATAACAGATTTTGTGAAAAAGGCATGCTTTGCTTATTTTGGCATGAAAGACAAGCCATGGATCCGTCATTCAGTTGTGTATCGAACCTCCGAGAGTGGACTAAAGGGAAGCGAAAGAGCCTGGGTTTTGGTATTCCAATGATATGGAGGGAGCCACAGAATGAGGACTGCAATTACTGTTAGTCAATATTTCTGGATGTAGTTCCAAAACTAAGTTATCTATCAGTTCCCCTAACCTGGCATCAGCGATAAGACCTGCACCACATTCAGATTAAACACCACCTCCTATTTTTACTGGCTTAGTTGATGAGAGAGGAGAATCTGGTGATGCTTTGTCTCCGGATGCACAACTCTCCAGTGATTTGAAGATCCATCTTCTAGTAGTGGTCCTGGTGGCTTTATCAGGAGGTGGCCTCCAGCTTGCACTGAGTTGAGTGTGAAGCAAGAGCTTTGGGTAACAACTGAAAAAATGAGATCTTGGACATGAGCAGCGGATATAAGCTTCCTCCGAAGGGTGGCTGGCCTCTCCCTTAGAGATGGAGTGAGAGGAGTTCAGAGCAGAGCCGCTGCTCCTCCACATCAATAGGAGCCAGTTAAGTGGTTCGGGTATCTGACTAGGATGCCTCCTGGGTGAAGTGTCCCAGGCATGTCCTTAGTGGGAGGAGGCCCCGGAGCAGACCCAGGACAGGGATTATATCTGTCAGCTGGCCTCGGAACACTTTGGTTTTCCCCAGATGAGCTGGAGAAGGTGGCTGGGGAGAGTAGGGTCTGGATTACTCTGCTTGGGCTGCTGCCCCCACGGCCAGGCCTAGGATAAGCGGAAGAAGATGGATGGATCTTCTAAAAGCTCATCTGTTCCCAGTTAACTGACTTAGTATGAGATTCGGATCTGCCAAAGGAAGCGGCTGAGTTGCTTGGGTTTAGGCTAGGTAAGAAAAACCTCCTTGCTCCAGGAAGCACATTTTCTTTTACAGGCACCATGAGAAGGATCTTCTTCCATTCTTTGAGATGTCTGACTTGATGTGTTGATTTTTTTGTGTTGATGTTGAAGGTCTTTTGGGTGCAATGGGTTGTGAGTACAGTGCAGATGAGAGGGGGCTGTACGCTGACAGCTCAAACCCAGCCTAAAATCTGTCCTACAGCTTAACAGCCCTGACTTTGCACCAACTGGTCCTTCTGTCTACTTAAAACAAACCTATGAAAATATGCAAACTGTGTTTCAGCTTCTCCAACACAACAAGCACAAATGGACCGTGTGAAAAACAATGAATTAGCATTCTGAGACAACTGTACGTGACTGAATATGCTTCTAAACTCAGCATCATTAAATTAGGTACTAACTATTTCCTGGAGAGCAGCAGAAATGTTCTTTTCTGATGCAGGGAAGTGTCATAGCTTCCTTCTTTTGTGCTGTTTTTATCCAGCCAAAAACTGAGCTCAACACTGCTATAACTCAGATACAAACCAGGAAGCTACAGGCCCATGCCACCAGACTCTGTTCATGTGCAGCTATCGGTCTGAAAACAAGCCAAAACCACTCAACAATCAGAGCTGACTCAAGAAAAAGGTGTAGGGTTCCAAATTATCAGTTATACTGTTGAATGATAACAGCTGAAACTGTGAATTTAATGTTATTTTATGTGACGCGTCTCCCTCGTTCATTCAAGACAAATTTCTCCCAAGGGAGGCAATAAAGGCGAATCTAATCTAATCTAATCCAGACCAACAGAGTAATGCTTCTTCTGTAGTATAATGAACTAGCTGACTGGGTTAAATTACTTTTGGTAGTTCCAAACTCCAAGTTTATCCATGTACAGGATACAAAATATTTGAACCCAGTCAGCTGGAAATTCAACAGTCAGGAATCGAGACCCTTGAATTAAACTGAGATGCTGCAGAGGCACAAAATGATTGAAACCCTAAAAAAAAACACCCATGAGGGGAACCATTATTTATTTGTGCCATTTGAAGAACTCAAAAATTACATTACAGATAATAAGAGTTATTTAAATGCCATAAGCAGAGAAAAAAAGCAACTTTGTGAAGCCTTAAAATTCTAATAGCACCTCACATCCTAACAGCCCCATACATAATAATATGCTGACAACACTTTTCACAGCAATGATGTGTAAGCACTCTACAATTCAAATGCTGTCAGCCATTATTCTCTGAGGCGCATCGCCACAGAAGCCAGGGACACAGCTGAGACACGGCGGTGACTCAGGGCTCAGAAACGAGGACACGATGGCCTCGAGCAGCAGCAACACCGAATTAAAGCAGGTCAGGGGTGAGAATCATAATGACAGTGGGATATACATATGGATGGAGTTTATTACAAGCTGTCATGTTGATGAGTGTGTTTTGAACTGCCAGAGAGGTTCATGCAGAATCCCAGAGACAGACAGAGAGGGAACATGAGAAGTATTCATATCCCACATGGAAAACAATGGAAATCTATTCTGTAGAAGTCCACAGAGACACAGAGCCACGCAGGTTATTGTTCTGTAAATTAAGACAGCGTCTGGCTTCAGTCTGTACAAACACTTCATTTCCTCAGTGAGACACTTTTGTGAGGACCTCTGAAATAACTTTGTCTGCTTCACTTCTTTAGCAAAACCATGAATAAAAGCCGCAAAAATCTTTACACAGCAGTGCAACCCTCCTTCATAAGCTATGACAGAGATAGGCCAAGACCCTTTCCGGCTTTACTGAAGCCTGGCTCGAGTTAAGCCTAGGTAGGATATGAAAGTAGAGGATGGAGGTAAGGCTAAGACGGCTGGGTGAGCGAGGCTAATTTAATCGATGTCCAGAGAAATCTCAGCCGGCAGGAGATCGGGCCCAGGTGAGGAAAGATTAGCTTGAGGGATGCTTTGCTTGTCTGTCAGCAAGAAAATGACAGAGAAGGACGGAAGCAGAAGAAAGGAAGAGAAGAAGAAGAAAGAGGAGGAGGGTCTGCCTTACAGAGGATTAGAACAGTGATATAAAGCCAATACAGATGAAACATAAACAAGAAACAGGGTTAAACCAGCTTAGATTGGTGCTATGCAACCCATGTTGATGTTATCTAGCTTTCCATAGCCTCAAATCTCCTCTCCCGTTCTTTCACAGAAAGCTGATGAAGTTCAGCTAAACACTGTGGTTATAAATGGGCTACATTTGAGGAAACGGACATTTATTGATGCTTTGTTAAGCTTCTAATATGTTTTGAACAGCACTGAGTTTCTGTTTTATGTTAACTGAACCAAACAAGCAGTTTTTTTGCTTCTTTGTCCCAACATAGATCAGTGCACAGATCACTGCACTCCTAAAGCTTCCACTCAGACTGTGAGATCTCTCCAAACAGTCGAGCTGACCATTCAAATGATCGATTACGATCATAGCTGTAACTAAGACTGAGCTCTCAGTCTCACCCCAGGTTTAACCAACATGTCTTCCTCTATTTTATTTCACATGTGTAGATCTCACAAACACAGCATGTTCCAGCCATGCAGCTCTGCACCCACTGAGATTTTAAAAAATACAGAATTTGGCCAAGCACTACATCCCCAGCCACACCAGACAGTCAGCTTCCTCCCTGCATCACTCTGGTCCTCACGGTCTGCGGGGATGTGAAGCTGCCGCCCCAGTCCTAGAATGGGGAGGGGCTGCACTGGCATGTTTCTGTGGCAGTAGATGCTTGCTGGGTTCTCAGCCCCACTCTGAATTCTGCCTCTGTGCTGCTGCTTGGCATTGATGAAGTGTAATCCCCACTCAGAGAGTCGCAGGGCTATTTTTAGCCTTATCTATGAGACTCGAGTGAGGCCTCCTTTTTTGTTCTTGCAGGCTGCTGAGTCTTCCCTGCATTTCCCCTTCAAGCACACAAAGGAGAGCCCTGCTCAGAATGTCACGCAGCACACTAAGCAAGGCTGCACCATCACTGAAGATATGATACAATCCTGATAACCTCTTCCTCCTCCTCCTCCTCCTCAGAGTGACATCTAAGAGCAGAGCTGGAAGGTTTTCTTATCAATAAATGAGCTGGTTGGAGGCGTCTGTTATCTAAAGACATATACTGTACAAGGCATCAGTACAAGCGTTATCGGCCTGACCTGGAGGCGTGAAATCTCTTTATCCGTGTCGACTGTGTAACTTTAATTAATCAAAGTTCATGAAGAAGAACGAGCCACAGGACATTCTTTAGGACACCAATAAAGTTGAGAATATGAACCACTGCCTTCTGCTTTTGTGAACATTTGCCTTGCAGCCTTCTCCTTCACTTTTTTTTTACTCTGTCTTGTCCTGAATACCGACTCTGCTCGTTCTCATTTCTTGGGCCTCGTGAGGGGGGGGGCAGTTATTCTCACGACTCTTCCTGTCCCACTTAGCTCCCTCAGGACATTTCCACTACTTTGTCTTTAACCTTGGCTGAATGTACACCTCAGTTTCACAGACTTTCTTACTCTTTGCCCCCCCCCACCCACGCACCCCCAACACACATACACAGACACACACACACACACACACACACACACACACACAAGTACAAGCTGCGAAAAGCATGACAAAGGACAAAAGGTAGAGACGGACATTTAAGATAATGATGAAAGGAAGTGTTGCAGGACAGAAAGACACAGACATCATCACAGGACAACACTGACCATCTGAATAACATCTTCATCAAATAGGCACAAGCTAGTGTGTGTGTGTGTGTGTGTGTGTGTGTGTGTGTGTGTGTGTGTGTGTGTGTGTGTGTGTGTAGTTCATAGACTTCTGAAGGGGATCATAAGCTTGACATCAACAGCACATTTTATCTGCACCATCATTAGCCTGAAATCTAACCAGACTTGAGGTAAGTCAGGAGGATTTAGAAGCACTGCCAAGCGTTGGGTCAGCTGGCCCTCTGCCTGGACAACTGGAGGAATGAAAGACAAAGACAGACAGAAAACAAGAAATGGTTGGTGTACTCACTGGTGAGCGCCTTCTCATAGCTTTTGGCCATGGCTATGAAGTTCCGTAAGCAGGGGTTAAACTGCTCCATGATGGACTGGAAAAAGAAAGAAGAAAGACGGTATGTTTGGTTAGAAGCAGGAAAGATACCGACACAAACACCAACATGAGCAACTGTGACAGAGCTCTGCTCTTTACTGGGGCACACACACACACACACACACACACACACACACACACACACAGTCAGCTGAGCCAACCACAAGGAAAAGCAGAGCAGAGGATTCATTTCAGGAGTCCTGTCCTCATGATGAGGACTGGAAGGATGAAACAGAGGGAAAGTGTCACAGAGAGGGTTTGTGTGGTGCTTTTTCCCCTCACTTCCCCTGCTGTATGGATTAAAAATAAAACCTGGTTTTGGCCGCTGAGTCCTTCAGCTCAGCGGCAGACCTGGACCCCATGCCATTTCCCCCTGTCTGCCTAACACTTGCTGAACTCCAGCACGCTGCTCCTGCTAATTGCTTTTGTGACCAAAAATAATTTCTGACTTTTCACTGGTGGTCATCAAATCTCAGAAGCCAATCCCAGAAATTCTAACAAATCATAAATAGCTGGAAAACTAGACACAATAGAGCATTTTTGGTCCTAAAAAGCCCTGCCTAGCTCTAGTTACCATCATATACAAACGAAATTACTTAAATAAGCAGATACCATCTAGAGCTTGCAGGGGACATCATTATGCTTATTCTAATAAAGTATTTATACACAAAAGAAACTATAGAAGAATAAACTTTGAAACACAAAGAAAGTAAATTAGCTAAGATTCTTATTTTCTTTGTCATTGTGGGGAGCTGAGTCTAGACTCTTCGAGAAGAATGAGTTCCAATGATTTTTCTCAAGGTTGTAACCTTAAAAAAACTTTCTAACTGTGCCATTTGATGTACCCAACATATATCTGAGGTTTTGTTTCTGCTTGTGAGTCACTCACCTACAGCTCTATTTTCATCTTTATTGGTTTCAGATTCATGTCCAGCACTTTAGCAGCTAAATACTATGCTCTCCATGTTCAGTGTTAATTGTGCTGATCACACAGGGTACAGAGGGTTTACCAAAGCTTCTTTAGCTGCTGGGAATTAGCTTGTTGAGAGCTGTCATCGTGAACCAGAAGAGTAAAATTGCTCCACAGGCCTGAGGAACTGCAGGGAGACAGCTCTTTCCCCATTACAAGTTACATTTTCCATCGTTAATACAAAATATTGATAACACTGAAACTAAGCACCCTAATCTATGCCTAACTTCATTTTTCATTCAGTGAACCATTAAAGTGAACAGGCAACTCTTCAGAAAAGTCCAGTTCTGTAGATATGTGGGGTGGGGCAGCAGCAAACAGGGTGAAGACAGATCACATGCTCAGATGATTTTGCTGATCACTGCCACTGAAACAGCAGCACTTTGACTCTCACGGTTGTGGGAGAGATTGGTAAAAGGGTAACAGGGAGAAGGCGTCACAGCCAGAGTTGAATTAACAGGGAAGACGTACAAAACAAGCTGCTGATAAATGGCCAAAAATGAGCAACGCTGACTTAAAGCACAGTGAAAAACTGCCAATATCCAGTTCAGACATCTCGCATGAAGCAGTATATGAATCTGTTTCCTTCGTGACAGATGGCCAAGCGTTGCTCAGCAGCACACAGGCAGTGAAGCGTATCCACGATGAGAACAAACAAAACACGGGCCTAAGGCCTTGTTAGGAAGTGAAGAAAAAGTCAAGAACAAATGAGTTTTACTGTCTGGCTCTGCAGTGACTCAGCCTCCCCCTCAATCCAAGCTGCCCTTTCACTTTCACTGCATCTCCGGCCAAAGCAGCAATTTCAAAAGCATAAATGTTCTCTCAGCAACTTTCTTTTCAAACTTGCCAGAGAAGCAGCAAGGATGGAAGCAGAGAGAGGGTAAAAGGAGGGAGGGACGGCCAGCATTCCTCATGACTGTGACCTGAAGTTTAAAAAGTGCATAGTCAAAATCACACTTATGGATGAGGTGAATAAAAGATTGTGCCTCTCTTATCAAAGCCTGGGATATGGCAGCAGGTACAGTAAGTAAACAGTTTCCAATCAGTGTGACGGCAGTGAAACGATAAGCTGAAACTGCCCAAACAATGTTCAGCACTTTCAGACTGCAGAAACTTTGTTTTGTGGTTTGAGGAATACGTTCTGTGTCCACACTGCAGGAACTGCGAACACTGCCTGAAGTGCACACGGCTCTCATTAGACCTCTGCAGCGGGCACTTACTTCCATGCAAGTACCCCAAAAACTGGTAAGATGTAAGGCCAAAGTTTCTGGGTTGCTGGTGTGCTGAAACAAATCAGATCATGCAGGCATGCGAAGGACCAACAGCGTCTGAAGACAGCGGGCTCTGTGTATTCAGAAGAAGCAGATCACTGTCTGATTTTATCTAATACTACTTCAGTTAAGGCAAGAAGAATACTTGTGTTTTTAAAGTGCCTGAAGGAAGAAGGCACAAAGGGACAGAGGCCAGAATAATAAACATGCTGCAAAGGGAGAGGAAGGTCCATGAAAGTTTGATGGATGCCTTTTTTTTTGAGTTGGCTCGCTACCCAGGATGCCTGCTCGTACCCACCAGCTGACGCAGAAAATTCACCTTGGTTCACAAACCTCACCATGATTTCAAAAAGAGGGAAGCAGGAAGTAGGACAGGACGACACAGGGGTGCAAGAAAAATAGGCTGGCTGCCCGGTGAGTGAAAAGAGCTTCAAGGTGCACAAATGAGATGAGGTTGGTTTAGTTCGGCAGTGTAGAGGAGTTAGAGGAGTGGGACGTGCAGGCAAATGGACAGAAACTAAATGCATTAAAGGATTTGCAGCTCTGCAAGGCTCTGGATGCACATCTGATCAAAAGCACCCTGCTGTGGATTCTAACAGTTTTAACATTGCTGCAGTGCTACAATATGATGTCATAATTATTGAGTGTGCACACAGAGAAAGAACAAAGGGCGATATTGGTGTTTCTTTGTGAATTTCCATGGACAAACAAACCTAATTATCCCCTGATTCCCTCTTGCCCCCCCTCTCCCATCTCTGGGTGCATTTTCTGTTATGCAAAGCATCGGCTGCTGAACAAACCAAGCACGCAGAAGCGCTCCTAGCAGTGTCCTAGCATCATCACGGCTGCACCACCAGCTGGCAGGAAGAAAGAAACGATCAACAAAAGAATATAAATAGATGATGGAACACGGCCTGGATCGCATGTCTAAATCAACACCGTGAGGAACAGGGAATGACTGTGTGTGTGTGTGTGTGTGTGTGTGTGTGTGTTATGTAATCACAGGCCCTACTTCATGCACTGTATCCCTGATTCTTGATGTGGTGGTTCCTGTTAAAACACTGTTAGTATTTCATATGCTGCCACACTATAAGCAGTTATTGTGACATCTGGAAAAATAAAAGAAGCTCTGTGCTTGTATCTGTTCCTTAACCCATCATCCTCATTTCCAGCTCTATATTTGAATTTGTGGGCTTCACTAGAGTAGCTTTTCATGATTCATAGCTCACATTAATATACATTTTATCCTATAGTGGGTCAATATGCAGCTGTTTTAGACCTGAAAAAAAAAAAAAAAAAGATTGTGCTATTGACTCAGAGGGAAGACTTATTCAAATACTGAAACAGTCATTTGGTGGAAAATAAAGAAAACTGTCCCCCTTTACTGACTATATATTTGGGAAAGTTACTGGTGGAATAGTTACCACATCTGAAAAAATAAACTTTCTATATTGCAGAGTGTGAAGAAAGATCAACACCATCATCATGCTAACTGAGCTGACTGAGATCGAGCCACGTACAACATAAAGACTGTAAATTAGGCAAACAGTTAGCCTGGCTCTGTTCACACACACACACACACACGCACACACACCAAAATGAGAAGCAAAAAATGACTATAGTGTGTGAGTCTGCATTCACACTGCAGGTAAATGGGGTCCAAACCCGATTTTTATTTGCTTCCATGCTGCTCAATTGCATTTCTTGAACTCTAATTGGTTCCTGTGTGACACTAAATCAGGTACAGGTCAGCTTTATTATGTAGTGAGTCAAATCAGAATTGATGCCAGTTTAATATCACCCACCTGACCCGAGTGTCTTTCTGACAGAGCGAGTGTGTGAGCGATGCCAACAGGTGCACTGTAGCCCCTCACATCCTGAAATTCAGTATTATGAACCACCTCCCCCGGCTTCACCTGCACATCCACAGAACTAGAAGCCATTAAACCACAAAGAGGCCTCATTTTAGTGCAAACACTGACTTCAGTGGATTTCCTGTACAAGATCATGATGTAGGTGACAAGTGTGACAAAGTTCACACTGGAATCAAATATGTTAATGGACCAAAAGACAAAAACCAAGCTATTGCATTGGGTGCATTGTTAATTTGAATTAAAGTTGCTGACTGCAGCCCTGAAGTCAAACACCTGCACAGAGCAGCAGGAGCTTCACTGAATACTAATTCAGCACCAGTTTTAAGTTCTTGACCTTTTCCAAGTTCACTTTGGTCAGTGCTGAACTTACACAACTTTGCCCTTCACACACACACATACACACACGCACACACGCACATGAACACACACACACGTAAAAAAGCAGAAACTCTCAACCAGCACCCAAACAGCCGTTGATCACCGTCAGTGAACGTGCCAATTCATGAGTTCTCCCCCGGTCACGACGCACTCCTGCGGTTTAGGGGATAATCTAATAGGATCATTAATTTGGTCAGTCCTTGCTTAATCCACACTCAATCAGCTGAGATGGTTCCTTCAGCAGCAGGGACTGAGGCTGATTAGCATTCCAGGGAATGAAAGCCCACATTTAACGGCCTGCATGGGAAATGAAAAGGATTACAGAGCAAACGCTGCTTTGTCTCACTCGTTTGCTGCGGTCATGTGTTTTAATTCACTCACTAATCACTCTGAGCAATTAAAGGTCAAATTCCATAACAACAAGAAGATCATCTTATCATGAACGTGCTTCAACGCAACCGAACATCATCTGGAGGAAAACTGTGAGCATATCTACGAAAAAGGTTAAAAATTATCATCCAGATACAAAATGATAAAGATGCTCTGATTCCATGATACACTGTTTTTATCAATCATTGATGGACTTTTAGTGTCAGTGAGATAAACAGGTTTTAATGTGACAGAGCAGACTAAATACTGTGAAGCACATCACTGATCCCAGAGTGAAGATAGAAATGCAGATAATTTGTTGGCTCAAGAGAAAAATGCAGCTAACCTACAAGATCTTAACTATAGCAAAATGAGGCATATTTGAGAAGAAAACAGGTACCCGAATGGCCATCTCAGTCATCTTCCTATATTATTTATTAGTGGTAAAAAAGATTACTCACTTGATTTTATAACTCAACCAAGAGGAAAAATAAACCTCACTGAGCATACAGCAACCATCTACTATAAATTATCAATTCAATACAGATGCTGCAGTTTTTCCATGTAATAGGGAGGGTTGGAAACACGTGAACATTCAGTTTAACACAGACTACACACATGACTTTAGAGCAGCACGATCCATCTCACTGACATGTTGCTGGTCTATTTGGCGTCTGAAATATTTATCTTCCCCACATCTCACCAGCACTCAGCAGATGTTCATCCTCAAAGCATCCAAGGGTGGCAGAAGGAGTGTTTGCTTAAGTTAAAGCACAACTCTGGAACAACCTTCTCTCTCTCTCTCTCTCTCTCTCTCCTCTCTCTCTCTCTCTCTGTGTGTGTGTGTGTGTGTGTGTGTGTGTGTGTGTGTGTGTGTGTGTGTGTGTGTGTGTGTGTGTGTGTGTGTGTGTGTGTGTGTGTGTGTGGTGTGTGTGTGTGTGTGTGTGTGTGCGTGCGTGTGTGTGTGTGTGTGTGTGTGTGTGTGTGTGCCTCACTCTCTGAGGTCTGAGCCACAGCAGGCATCCACAGCTAAAACTAAGCACCGTGTGAGCATTTTCTGCCCTGACAGTTTATGATTCAGCTCTGGTTGTGTTTAGGACAATAAAAATATTGGTAACCACTGGAAACACATGTTGGCTTACAGAAACCAGTGTCAAATGTTGGTCAGGGTTGAGACAAAAATATAAGGCTCAGTTTAAGCATGTTTCCCTCCAATAAGCCAGAGCAAATGTCATTTAAACAAGGACAGAATCTCCCAAGTTAGAGCTTGATGATAAACCATGAGTCTGAAGCCAACAGAGAGTCAGAGTCAGATGATTTAAATTCGCGTCTCTGAGTAAACAGAGGTTTCGCTGTGCGGTGTGCAGCCCACCTCTGACCCTGTGACAGCAGGGAAATGATCCAGCATCCCAGAGACCCCGAAGTGGAGAAGCAGGTAAGAAAATCAATGGATGGATTTTCAAACATCAAATCCAGCATTATTATTTTTGATGTGAGTATAGCTGGAAACAAAGCATGTGTGTGTGTGTAGTAAACACCACACTGGCCACAGGTACACTGAGACTTGGCGTACCTTGTTTTCAATTTAACATCTTGTTTGAAAGGTGTGATTAACAGCTTCATCCTGTGAGACACACTGGCCCCACTAATTAAAAGAAAAACATAACAAATGTTGAAGTGATAATAAAGAGCCGTCTTTGTGAACTGGAAAGGTTCTGGATCCAAACCAGCTTTGCAGTCCTGTATGTCAATGAGCTTCTACATTTAAAGCCTGTAGGCATGTTTCAGTTTACCCCTAAACAGCAGTTTGTCAAATATATTCTAAGTGTATCCCAAATACAAATACATGCACAAGAAATTATTTGAAAAACTATTAGAAATGACTGTTTTGCATTTGAGTCCAACACTCTGCAACATGTCATGAAATAAAAACACAACCAAACTCCACTGCAGTGAGATTTTACTTTTAACTGCTGCCACAGCCAAAACAGATGACCAACATGAGGACATTGAATAGGTAGCAGCCAGCCTTCAGCACTAAGGTTAATAGATCCATCAGAGCAACATGGCAGAGCATGGACACCACGTCCCATGACAGATGAGTGATGTGGAACAGAGGTTATACGAGCTATTAATAACAGAACGAGGGGAGGCGTAAAAGAAAACCGACATCATACTGCAGTGTTCATGAGTGTATTCAAACACACTGAAGAATCACACACACACACACACACACTATAAATCCCTGAACTACAAAAAAATAAAATGGACCTCTACAAGTCCTGTGTGAAAGTATCCTGAGTTAAAAGTAAGTGTGAACAACCCAAATTCTGTCAGCAGAAAATCCTTTAAAATCATTATTGTTGGAATTTGTTGATTTTGTTTCTTTTGGTCATTCAAGAAGGAAAGTGAGGAAGCAGGGAAGAAGGATGCAAACCAAGGATGGACAGAATAAGAGAATCTAGAAAGACAGTAAGGAAAAGAAATATCTACGAGCAAGTGTGTGTGTGTGTGCTTGTGTGAGTATGTGAGTGTGTGTGCATGTGTGTGTGAGTGAGCATGTGTGAGTGAGCATGTGTGAGCATGTGTCATTTGGTGGCAGGAGATGGGAACGTGGGGTGAGTCAGAGCCTAAATAAACAGCAGCAGCTTCATATCATGTCGGGGTGTAAATTACTGTAAAGCCAAGCCGGCCATGTGGCACCATTAGAAGCTACTGTGGCACTGGCTGCCAAACAGATTAACCAGCAAGGGGAGATCTGGCAACCCAACGGAGGAGGGAGAGGCAAGGACAGACCTGGTGGAGACAAACGGAGGCTACAAAGATGCAAAAATAAATGAGTGAAAGCCACTGGCCTTAAACAATTTACTGGTAGCATTTAAGAAAACAAAAGCAAGATGAACCAACCGACTGGTCTGGCATCTGTAGCAAAGTGGGCATAGTACCCAACTGGTGGGGTGAAGAAAGCAGAGCTGGTACTTCTATCGCGGCCACGAGCTCTGGTAGTGACCAAAAGAATGAAGTCATAGATACAAAAGGCCCAAGTAAGGACTGCTGGGTCCTCCATTATCCTTTCCACATCTGTGAGTCTGCAGACTCTTCTGGAAGCTGTACACTACAATGCACAAACTGTGCATGTGCTGCAGATGGTGGACTTCAAGCAAACTTCAAAGAAGATTCACAGAAATGACTCCTCAGCCATCATCTCTGCAATAGTCTAATCGAGGCTTTAGAGACGTCACAGGGCCAGCTGAGAAGGTCTGGACATCTGATGAAGATGCCTCCTGGGCACCTCCCCTTGAAGAAGAGAGAAAAACATCCATGTCTGTTTTGAATTCTGTTTTTGAGATTTGAGGGAACTTTGCTTGATATGGATTAAAAAAACAAAACAAAACAACAACAACAAAAAAAACAAACAGTGTTTCTTCTTTTGTATTTTACTGACCAATTCTGAAGGAGAAAGCTCTTGGATAACTCCCACACCCACAGACAAAAGAAATTAACTGCAATCAGCACACAGTCAACAGCTGATAATGTATATACTTTGTTCTCCTGCTGCTTTGATATGTGTGACCTCAGGGTAGGAGACAAAATGTAACCAGATTAAACACAAAAAGGAAAGGTCATCTGCTCTATGTGGTCACCGCAGAAATGGGGAGGGCTCACATGACGCTGGTGTGTGTTTGTCTAACACTCACACATCAAGGTGACCTCCTGTCTTCGAGTTTTACTCTGAGTGTGAAAGTGTGACATCCCCTTTTCACTTCCTGATATTTCTCATGGTATCAGCTGGTGTATAAACATTCATCATAATCAGCTGGTGTATAAACATTCATCATAATCAGCTGGTGTATAAACATTCATCACAATCAGCTGGTGTATAAACATTCATCACAATCAGGCACCAAACTTGACCAATACTCCAGCATTTCCATCCAGCACTCAACACTACATTTCCTTTACCCTATTAGCTCCCCTGTTGTGCACTGGTAATCAGGAATGATGTCTTTGGTTGAAGATGCGTTCCACCTGTTCGGTTCTTTGTATGTGCTTTACCACAAAGTCCCGCTGATAACCACAGAGGGGTTTTTATTCTCACAGTGAAAACTTTGTCAACACCAGAAAACTGATTAAAATGGATGCTGGCATCAGCTCAGGTGCTTCAGTGAACATTTTAACATATCAGATAACCAGGAGTACACGAGCTGTCTTTAATGAGGAGACAAGTATTTCAAGGCTGCTCGCTCATAATGTTAGGAACTAATGTGAAGGTTCAAAGCGATGTAATGCTGAGAGTTTGGGTTACATGTGCCAGAGTCCAACTCAGCCGCATGTTCACCTCACCTGCTCACTCCAACTCATTAGTCAAAAAGTTAGGAACACATTTGCATGATAATACTGGCAGATGTTGGACTTGGCCCAGCATAGAACGGATGACTTTTTGGTATCAAAATCAGATCTAGATCTGTCTGGGAATTTTCTGGATGGATTCTTTACTATAATGAGATGCAGTAAAGTTCGATCTTTCACATTATAGTTTCACAAATAAAAATAAAAATAAATTAGTTATCCTTTCGATGTTCAAGAATATATCGCAAACTAATCCAGATCCATATATGTTTCCTGTTCCAGGGACTCCGTTAATTCATCGGTGGAGGTTACTGACAGCAGCCTGTGCAGATGCCTGCAGGCAGCCTTTAAGCAGATCGCAGAGACAGAAACCAACAAACATTATCCCAAAGGGTAAAACTATCAAAGAAAGGGAAGTGGGAAGAATTCCTCTCACTGTAGTCACTGTACTATGTAAATACCAAGTATGGGAGGGAGAAAAGTTTGGTTTTGGTCTGTGTTACACCAGAAGATATTCAGAAGGAAAAATCTGTAACAAATTTCAGATAAATCTAGTGAGATGTGGGTCAAAAAACTGGTGAGGAGTTTTTGGTTCAGATCCAGGAACCTCTGAAGTGTTTTTTCAAATTATGAATGAGATCATTCTTATATTACCCCCTCCTCCCATGAACTCTACATACAAATGTGGATTCTGGTATTTTCTTAGTCTGTTAGTACTAATCACCTCCACCTGGGATGTTTTTGGTAGTGTTTGCATGCTTGTCAGTCTGTCTGTAAACACAATAGCTCAAAAAGCTTTGAATGATTTCAGATAAAACTTTCAGGGTGGGGTCATGTTAATAATCGATTAAATTTGGCTCAAATCCAACGTCATCAAGGTCAAAAATGGACAAAAGGTCTGATAACCATGATTATTATCAGTGTGATCTGATGGTCAAAGTGATAATAATGCAGTATAAAGCTATTTAAATTTCTATTATTAGCTATTTTTTCTGCCACTGTACTGACAGCATATAGGGATGAATGTATGGAGATACAACACTACAGAGAGAGCTGTCTCGGTGGAGGTTTTTGCTCTCATAGCGCTTCTTGTTAGCAGATATTCATTTATTTGTGTATGCTGCACCCATAATTTATACCCAAGATAGCTAACAATAGCAGACAGCTTAGCGCTCACCCTCTCATCCAACTGTCTCAACCAGATATTTTCCCAGTAGCCTGGCAGGTGAAGCACCATGGATACGCTGCCATCTTTTTAGGCAAAAAGCTACAACTCTTAAATTTACTCATCTATTTATTATAGATTGCAACCATATCATTTAGCACCACATGTAAAAAAGGCAAGCTGTGATTTGGTGCTCTCCCGTGGGCAGAGCTTCAGGCCATAGACTGGGTATCAACTCTTCTGCAGGTGTTCTGGTTATGTAATATAATCACTGTATGCTGTGGCATAAATATTTCCCTAAATGGGAAATAAGATGAAAAACAAATTGTATGCAGACTGATGGGCCTAAATGAAGTCAGAACAGACTGAACTCAGAAACCTTGTAGATGAAGATCGTGTTGCTGATCAGCGATTTCTATCACATAAACAGACTTTTAAAGCAGCAAAGCACACTTTTAACATGACAGTCATTGATGCACTGTGCATAACATTGTTGCTAATGTGAAGAAAGCAGTTAGCAGTCCTCTGCTGCATGTTTACAGTATGTGGGATGAGCTGGTATATGTGCATTGTTGGTGCTTTGCTGCTGTCCCTTATTATTGGTTTCCAGAAAATGGACGTTATTTGCTTCTGCTCAACCAGTGTGACAATCACCGCGCTAAAGCTGCTCTGCTTCAACGCCCTCAGGAGATGGGAACACAGCACCGATTTGCTGTGTGTGCGTGTGTGCATGCGCATGCATGTGTGTGTGTGTGTGTGTGTGAAGCCAGGCAATTTCCCTTTCTGATGAGCTCTTATCTGTGTGCAGGCAAGCAGTGGGAGAGGCAGCGCCCCCTATTCCACAGATGCAGCTCTGGAAGGCGTCTGGAGGGAGGGAGGGGGCACTTCCGGCACCATATATGGAAGTGCTGGAATCTCCCCCCTTCCGTGACAGGGCAACCCATTTTTATTCACCTCACGTTCAGTTCATACCAGAGGAAAGCTGACAGGGTGGCAGGAGAGGCGAGAGCGAGGAGGTAACGGGGTGGGGGGAGTCTCCACAGCTGCCATGTGAAGGAAGGACATCATCATCGTCATCGCCTCATAGTGACGCATCTGATTTAGTCGATGCACCAGTTGTTCTTAGATTTACATGTGAATGAATGTTCACACAGTCACATATGTTCACACAAAGCATTCATGAACACCATTAACGGGGTCAGGCTTTACATCTAAACATGACAGGAGATTCATTCTACCGCCGCTTCCTCTGCAAGGCTGCATACGACAGCACATGTGTGATGCCAGCTCAAAGCAGACTGTGTGTGTGTGTGCGAACATGTGTGTGTGTGTCTGTGTGTGTGTGCGTGTGTGCGTGTCACAAAAGGATACGAGATAACGATACGTTTCTGTTTTTAATCTCCTGAGCACATCTTCATCCCCTCTCTGTGTTCAACCTAGAATTCCCCTCTTAGAGCCTCTGTGGAGCAACAAACACAAATATATCCAGCAATCTTACACAAAGTCCTGCTTCTCTTCAGCCCGCAGGCCTCTCCCCTTTAATTTTAGTCTAATTAGTGTAAGGAAAGAACAGTGGATCCACACCCTTGCCTTCTCACTCTGCTTCTATTGAGAGTCATCCCAGTAACTTTCCTTTTATCCTCTGCCAAGCCCCTGCTCCCTGGCAGCCTCCACCTCTGCTCCTCTCTCCCTCCAGCTCAAGTTAGATAACTTACTGATGTGCTAAAGGCTGCTGACGTGCTGCAAACACAGCAGATGCCAGCAGTTATGTTGTATGACAGCTATGGAAGCTGTTCTAACAGAACAGTTGGTGAAGTTCTGTGCACTGTGCACCTGCACTGAGCTAATGCCTTCTGGATGTTGATTTAGGGTCTGTTTAGTGTATGTAAAAAAAATTCAGAGGATGCTGACAGTTCACTGATATTTCTAAGAATTTGGAGTCCAAACCCTTGAGAGGGAAAATGGCTGGAACACAGAAAGCACCTCATTTTTCTGGGTACATTTTGTTCTTTGTGGGTGTACTTCTTACTCCCGCAGACGACTGGCCAAACACACACAATAATAATAATAAAGTGAAATGCCTAGCCCCAGCCACCAGCCATCTTAAGCATCATGCTCCCTGTGATGAAAGAAGGTGGTCTTCTTTTGAGACTGAAGCAGGGTTAGACAGACAGAGCTGCACATCACAGAAATAAATGTGTTTCTGATGCAATCTCAGTAACACTGAGTGTTTGCACCTGTAAAATGATTACTGTTAACAAGCACTCACTACCTACTTACACTCACCAGCCACTTTATTAGGTACACCTTGCCCTTCTCCCTTAATTCTTCATGGCACAGATTCAACTGGGAGACTGTGGTCCATAAAAACATGATAGCGTTACACAGCTGCTGCAGATTTGTCAGCTCCACATCCATGATGTGAATTTCCTGTTCTGGTTACTGTGGAGGCCATTTGAGTGCAGTGAGCTCACTGTGATGTTCAAGACTCCAGTTTGAGATGATTTCATCTTTGTGATATGGTGCATTATCCTGCAGCCATCAGATGATGGTACACTGCCGTCATAAAGGGATGGACATGGTCCACTCAGGCAGGCTGTGGTGTTAAATGATGCTCAGTTGGTAACATGGGCCCAAAGTGTGCCAAGGAAATATCCCCAATACTATCACACCACCAACACCAGCCTGAACTGTTGATACAAAGCCAGATGGATCCATGCTTTCATGTCTCTTATGCCAAATCCTGACCCCACCCCTGTATCTTCTACTGTCTAATTTTGGAGAGTCCATGCTAACTGAGACCTCAGATTCCTGTTCTTCACTGACAGAAGAGGCAACGCTGTGGTCTTCAGCCACTGCAGCCCATCTGCTTCAGGGAATGGTGCGTATTCAGAGATGATCTTCTGCATACCTCGGTTGTAACAAGTGCTTTTTGAGTTACTGTTGCCTTCCTAGCACCTTGAAGCAGCATGGCCATTCTCGTGACCATCACCAGGATCAGCACGGCATCTTCTCCCACCACCTCCAAGAAGTGCTGCTCACTGGATATTTTCCCTTTCTCAGACCAGCCTCTGTAAACCCCAGAGATGTTTATGAGTACAAATCCCAGCAGATCAGCCTGTCTGGCACCAACGACCATGCCACATTCAAAGTCATCCCCTTTATCTCTGCTTTTTTAGCTTTTTTCATACAATTTGCAGAACAAAAATTTTTAATTAAAAAAAAAGCTTTGCAGCACTACAACTAGGGTGTGTTTCCAATATTCATTCTTAGCCAGTTGATTAAATTTATCCAACTCCTAGAAACAAAAAGGCTTTGAGCTCTTCAGCTGCAAGATGTTCCACTTCCATGAAGATGAACCTCAAATCAGTTCATGCACAACCATAAATAAGCCAGTCATTAGCAGTGAAACCAAAATGATTCCCTTCTACCTGCACTGCTCCCCAATTACATAACATCACACACCCCAAAACGCTGTCAGAGTGCCACTGTGACCCTCACCAACACAAATGCTGCCCACAGATCAGTAACAGGACTCACAAAGCTAGAACAAACCTCGAAGCTTGAGGAGGCACAGTTCTCTGCAGGGACTGAAGATATAACTCTGAATAGAGACAAAAGAGCTGGAAGCACTGTGACTAATCAGAGAAGAAAATCACTGGTTTGAAACAATTACACTGGAGTAATCCGGCCTTAGCAAAGCATCTGAATTCAATAGGTTTCTCTGCACACGAGCACCGTGGCTGGAGGCTCGTTTTCACCTCCAACAACCTTTAAAAATGTGAACAAAAGGAAAAATGGCCGGAGTGGTTCAATCTTCCTGTACTGAGGTGGGAAATGACCTCGGAGCATCTTTGCATGGTGCGACAGAGGAAGGAGGAGGAAGAAACCCTACTGACAGGTCTCCGCCAAAACCTCCTCACTTCCTCAGTCAATCCACTGCTAACCTTTAAGGTTCAATTTCCTGGCAGATGCCATGCCTCTCACCTGCAGCGCTGTGCCTCCAACAGCAGCTGAGGTGATCACTCTAATAAGACACCATAACAAATTACAATCCAATGAGCTAACAAAACAATAGCTGAGGTCATGCTACAAGAATTTAAGT
The DNA here is from genome assembly GCF_007364275.1 of Archocentrus centrarchus. Taxonomy (NCBI): domain Eukaryota; kingdom Metazoa; phylum Chordata; class Actinopteri; order Cichliformes; family Cichlidae; genus Archocentrus; species Archocentrus centrarchus. The sequence goes on from NC_044364.1 coordinate 26,746,611, forward strand.
TCTGCAAACAGACAGAAGCTACGACTAATTATTTGTCCACTTGGTTACAGAATGAAATGCCCTATTCTAGGGGAAAAAACCTGGACAGATTGTACGTGTGACAGCAGGGATAAAGTGTTCTGTAGCATTACTCACAACACACACACACACACACACACACACACACACACACACACACACACACACACACACAATCCCTCCCTGGAGAACAAATACTTTCAGCTTAGCAGGAGGACTGCCTTATGTCTTTCGGAAGTTGGACTTGATAATACGACAGCATTTTACGGAGGGATTTATGACTCCAAACACTCGATAATGTTCCCTGGTGACAGTCAGGCGATACAAATACTAACGCAGCATCTTAAAGAGAGATTGATGCTGCAGTTGAGACACTCTGAAAGCTTCTGTCAATAACAGGAGAAACACCTGAATATCTCACATGGACACTAACAAGCTCCTGTCCTTATTGCAGTCCTGTCTTTTCACAGTTACCTTGGATAATTCATTTTCCTGAGAAACTCGTTCATATGAACGCCACTGCAATTATGTTTTAAGCAATAAAACATGGGACAATAGCTTATAGCTATCACTTATTTTGGTCAGTTAATCTATGATTTTTCTTTTGTTAACTGATTTTAAAACAAAGAAATGACCATTTCAGGTTTTCAGAGCCAAGAGAAATATCTTTTTATTCCAGGTATGGGATCAACCAGCAGTCCAAAGCCAGAGTTAGAGAAGCAGGATTCAGCATCTGTGTTCAAACGTGATCGTGATAAAAAGCACTCACATACAAATGCTGCAAAACAGAATATCAGTTTACAGCAGCAGCACAGTTTAAGGATCTGCAGTGATTTGACGCAAACTGGAAGGTTTTAGTATCTATTCTATTAAATTTAATGCACATACAACACAAAGCACAAAGATCAGCTGAGGAGCTGATCACTCCATAATCCACTCTCACCACCAAACTCCTCAAACCACCGAGGCAGCCTCGGCCTGACGCTCAAGCTTCATTCAGCAAACTGAGCCTGCAGCACTCCTGGGATTACAATGCTTGGCTGAATCCACTCCTAAACAAACATACAGATGGTGTTTGTTCAGCAACCACAACAACCTGAGGAAACACAGTTTACACACACAGTCGGTGGATAGCAAACGCGCCTCCATGCAGTATTACAGAGTCCTTCAATCCACACCAACCTGTAACTTGACTTCATAGTTTGGCTCTGTGATGATGTGTAATATCACATCAGAAACAAACAGTGTCACCCACTGCTGCAGTTCAGTATGGGTGCTGACAAACCTGAGACACTGCTGCCCACACTCACACAGACCTGAATCCGCCAATGTGAGTCATCCAAAAATGAGATCCAGCATCTTGTGTTTCAGCAGCAGAGCAGTGAGTCGAAGACTTTGGTCCTCTGCTGTGGAGTCCAAGTTATTTTGCCTTGGCAGCTGACGGTCCGACAGAAACGACAGGAGACGGTGTGTGCAAGACAAAAGCAGTGCTCATCCAGCAAAAGGTCATCGTCACAGAGGAATAAACAAACACACTTCTCTAGAAACCATCACAGCATTTACCACATAACACCTGGATAGGCTACCCTGGTGTGTTAACAGCTACCCAGTTACATTTGCAATTTATTCTCATTTTTCATCCATATTAAAACACAACACAATCAAATTAATAGCAAACGTTCAGCCCCTGCTACAGAGCCAGGCTCTGGGACCGCTGCTGGTTATGCCACTTCTTCTTTTGCTGCTCTTAGATCCACTGCAAGCCGGAGAGCCACTCAAACCACAGTGTGATGAAGGTGGAGCTGGTTCAGGTCCTTCCACCACCAAGCTCAGCGAGGCCTCAGAGCAAAACCAGGAGCGCTGTCACCACTCACTGTTCCAGACGGTGGAGTTCATCCACTGGGATGCAGAACTGACTGGAGAAGCAGCCAATTATTGCCTTCTTAAATTATTTATTGTCTAGGAGTACACATAGTATTTATTATTTTCTTTAAGAAAGCACCCACCCACCATGGACACACTTTAATCCTACAGGGAAAAATGGACCTCTTCATAACTGCTGGATACCAATGCCACGCACAGTGGAAGGCTTTGGGCAGAATGACTCACAATGCAAACTTTCTCGATAAGGCTTCATTTTCAGTCTTTGGCCAGCACTGAGCACAACAATAGGCGACCTTTCTGCAGGCCTAATTAAATCCACCTCCATGTGGCCAGTAAAGGCAGACTCACAGCTCACTGACACTGACACATTAAAACAAAAAATTATATCCAGTTCATTGCAAATATGCAAATATTCATTGTGAGCTAAAGGCAGCATAACTTCATGGTTAGAATATGTAACATGGCAGCTAACTGTCTATGAATGTGCATCACAGTGCAGAGTTGGACTAATCCAGCTTAACTAATATGTTTTATAATTGAAGGCAGGTCAAAGTCAGCTTTAAACTGGGCCCTGTGCACAGAGGCAGGCCCGCTGTGATATTATGTTCTGTAAGAGATGTTCCTGATCACCATCTTAATGCCACAGGATTTAATTGCCGACATCTACATCTTCTCTCCTTGGTGGAGAAACAGACTTGAGTGTTATCTAATGGAAGCTGGCACCTTCAGGCCTTTTCATCTTTCAGCTTGTAATGATTTAATAAAGACCTGTTAGTTTCTTTAGCAGCCCCACACAAAGCTCATTGGATCAGCTCATAAAACACCCCAAGGCCACATCACGACACCCCCCGACTGCCACACCAGTGAGCATCAGTCTCCAACTGGGCTCAAGACTGGCAGCAGCGCTCTACTTCTCTTCACTCTCACTGAGTCTGTAATGATGCAGCCTGCTGATGACAGGAAGAAACCCCAGTGCTGCATTTCTGCACGATGCCATTTCCATACCTGACCCCTGAGCAAGGCATCCTCTGGCCAAGACAAAACCTCTTCAGTCTTAATACAGATTTTCATAGCAGCTAGAACTAATGGTCATATTTTTAGTGCTTCACCCACCATTTAATTGTTCATCTGGCATTTCTTATGACTAAATGGTCAGTTCAAATATTCACTGTTTGTTTATCCAACAAACACTGCAGAAAAAGTCATGGAGTGATCCAGCACTGGTCAGGAATGGTGACAGCAGGGCAGTTTATTCAGTTCAGTTTTTTTTTTCTTACGGGCCTCAGAAAAAAAAACAGGTACCCTGGTCATGTAGCTGGAACAGGTAGGCAACTGAAATTCCATTTGTGCAATCAGCTACATTACTCAGTTCATTTTTATGTTCTGTTTTTACTGCGGCAAATCAGCAGCAGTGCAGTGATTGGTTGTGGGAGAACAAACAAAGCACAGAGGAAGAGAAGAGCAGTCGCTCCGCTCGCTCGTCTGCTCCACTCTGTGTGTGAGGAGGTGTAACCACAGAGCAGAGAGGACAGAGACTAGCATGACTGTAGTTACCAGCAGTAAAGACTCTCACACTGAAATTAAACTGGTGCAAATAAAGTGAATTACATTAATTTACTTTTAATTGTTCCTTTAATTTATCTTGATCCTGTTCCTTTATTATTGTATATTCATTTGGTAGATTTTATTTTACAAAGCTAGAAATGCATTGTACCTGAATAATCATTTTCAGCTTATTGATGTAACCTGGTACAAAATATAAGTATCATATCATAACTGCTAATAGCTGAAGTATTAACTTCAGCTAATAAGTGAATATGATCATTTTCCATCAGCTGACTAATAAACGTGACACCAGACTGCCTACTTATCCATCACACAACCACCGCTTTTTTTACCTCTCCTCCTTCATCATTGTCCTCCTCCTCCTATTAACAGTCCAAAGAACCCACCCACTGGCCGCAGCATAAGGCAGCTCGTGCCCCACTGATCCTTATTAGAGCCTTTTGAGGGAGTGTGTGTCTGAGTATGTGTATTGGTTTTGATGTCAGCTACAGTCTGAAAAGACTCCCATCATTTCCTTGGCAGCCTAAATAGTAATGTCATGTTACACCAACCGGCCTCTGCCACACAAGCAACCATGAACTCTCACTGAACTGACCCCCCCGCCCCAAGCCTTACAAGTACATCTTTGGCTCAGTAAGCACACATGCCCTTCTCTTCCTGTCTCCACCAAGTCTCCTCCTGCACCAAGAAGCCTTGAGGCACTCCGGCTCTCCTCTCCGAGCATTTTCGCGGAGGCGTATGGAACGACGACAAGTCTCCTCACATAAAAGGAAAGCCCTCATCGTGCTTCCACTGCTGAAATCTACCTCGCCTGGAAAGCTGCCGATAGCTGAGTGCAGTGAAAGTCAAGAGTAACACTCCTCCACAGACTCTCCTGAAAAGCAGCTTTGTTGTGGAAATAAAATGGAGGATCTAATCATTTGCCACCTTTTGCCTCTCATGTTTCAAAAAAAAAAAAAGCAGGGTGGTCTGCTCAGAAACCTCTGAAACTAAGGAGTAATTTATGTTTTTCTGCAGCGCAAAACCTTCATTGACTTGAGCACGACTTTTTGAACCAGAATTTCAGATTGATCCCAAATTGGATGCTAATTTGCAGCCCAGAAACTTCATGTTTCTTTGCAGCTGCACAAGGTTGAGTGCAAAAATTACAGTTGACTTTTACAAACAGCACCGAGCTGATAATGAGCTTGTCCTTTCTCTCTGATCCAACCATAAACAACACACAGCTTAGGAAATAAAGCCCAACGTGAAGCCTGCTGGGACCAATGAGGACGCTGGCTCCATAAATTCATGATCACTTTCACTGAGGCAGATCAGGTCAAGCTCACCTGCTCCCACCACTGAGGGCAGCTTCTGCTCTGCAAGGTGTGGAAACAAATTGTCCTGTCGGTCTGCAGATTTACATTACTGGCTCCCTTATCATTATTGTAAATCCAGCATTATAATGGACACAGAACAGAAGCTCAACCCTTTCAGGATGAAAGCAGATCAGATACTCTGTACCAAGCCATGTAAATCAAACAAAACTCGGGTTGCTTATGATCGATCCTGAAGGAGCTGCTTTCTATCATTTTATTGCCTTTGACTTTGCTGATTTGACTGGTCTGAGTAACAAATTCAAGAGACCATTTCTGACTCTGATTTCTGATCATCCAGAAATGATATTATGGCTAAAACAGAATTCATCATTCACCTTTAGGATTAAAATCGCTCCTCAGTCACCGACGGTCAGTCACCGACTGTGAATAATCGTTATCGTGACCTGTCCGGGAGACCTTTTCTCTCTCAGCACAGAGAAATGTGCACTCTTGTTACCAAAGTGCTCCGACACTGTCGCGATCAGCCGGGACAAAGTTATCCGAGCCTGTCCTCTGTGCGCGTCCTCTAAACGCAGCCGTTCACCGGTGCAGCAGGTGGCTCGGTCAGCGGATTCCAAACAAACTACCACAAAGCCCGGCTTACCTTGTAGACATTCTCCGTTATGCGGTGCACCTCGTCGGTCCGGGACATCCTTGTAGGCGCGTCAGTCAGAACCATAGACTAAGGTTTCCTTTGGAGGAGGTTGAGAGGATTTTCCAAACTATAACGGGGGGAATGAAGCAGCTGTTCGCGGGGAAGAGCGGCTGCTGTCTGCCGTGGACTGAGAGAGAAGAGCGCGTCTAGTCGTGGGATCCCTGCTTTTATAGGAAAGTCCTCCGGTGCGCCCACACCGGATCCCCACGCAGCCAGTCAGTCGGTGCCTCTCGGTTGGAGCGCAGAGGCGGACTCACTCTGAGAGGGGCGGTGCTGCCTTCATGGGCGGTGGGAAACAGAGGAACAGAAGATAAGGATGAAGCGGCGGGAACCTTCTGCAAATTAGTATCTAACTGAAGCCCAGAGAAAGAATAAAACAGATGTTAAGCTAACAATAAACATTCATTCATAATTTCCAAAATAAATAAACCACGCCTTTCTTTTAAAACCTCAAAATTTTGGCAGCTGATCCTAAAAGAGAACAAAGCAAGGACAGAGCCAAAGTGGGGTCCTAGGGTGCCACCGCCCTCCGTGAAACCCCCAAACTTGTGTTGTCATATCAGAAGGTATGGAAACAGCGCAGCCCTCCCCAATACATCCCTGTAAATACAACCATCAGTCCATCCATTTTCTCCAATGTCCCCATGTCTGGTGCTCCATCTTCCTCCCACAGTCCAAAGGCTGGCCATATGTGTGAATGTGAGGATGAAGGGTTGTCTGTCTCTCTGCATTAGTCCAACCACAGGTTGGTCACCTGTCCAGAAGGTATCCCGCCCCTCACCCTATGACAGCGGGACAGGCACTTCATTTCTCCATTGAGTCAGAGCGGCCGCTGTGTTGTTATGCAGCAGCCATGCTGCCCAATGCTGTGGAAGCAGGAGGTCTGTTGACAAATAAAACCATCAGAATTCAATTAATTTTAAATGAATTTTTAACAGGTATGCTGTATTTTGGTTGATGGTCAGTGGTCCCCATATTTTAAAAAGCCTGTAAACACCCTGGAAGCCTAAAACCTAAAATCTCCATCATGAGATCAAACAGTACATCCCTATTATAATTACATTGTAATAAATTCAGTGAGCACAGATATTTTGACACACTTTTCCATGCTGGTGATCACTGCTGACATCTCCCCATAAAAGAATATTAATCTGGTTTAAGACATAACCCTGTGGATAGTTTGTTATATTTGATAGACTTTATTTAAATGACGTTTTTTTTTTTTAGGAGTACAAACAGCTTTTTGGCCTTAAAGACGTGGAGTCAGCTGAATAGTTTACTTCAGTTCTCATTTATCATCATTCATTTTTCCTGATACCTGCAGTTCAGTTTCCACCTGTGAGCCAGCCAGGAATTTGTGTTATTATTAATACTGTAAGTCATCGTGATAAAACCAGCAGATAGTGTGGTTCTTGTGTTATGATGCTTCACAGGGCCTGACCGAGCAGCTCCATGCAGAAATAGACCTCATCCACTTATGCAGTACAAATCTCAAATACTTTCACTATTCTCACAGACATTTATGCCGTCTCTGTTTATTAATGCAGACCCACTGGCTCAGTCTAACCTCCACATGAGAGGGCTGTAGATCAGGGAAAGGGGTTTCTTTGTTTGGTTGATTTAATAAACCCACAACAGAAAAAGATTTAAAGTTGTCCACATATGTGCGCTTGCTCTATATTTGTGCGGCTTTTGGCTGAGTGGGCTCTGGTTGGTATGAGTGGGATGGAGCACATTTATTTGGATTTGAAAGCCTTGTATGGGAGGGGGGGGAATCTCACACATCACGATCTGAGAGCCTTTGAATGGGGATCTATTTAAATAAAAGTGACAAAGCAGAAGATACCTGATGACAAGTGTGAAAGAGGACACTCGTGCTTTTGTTTCATTTACCAAATAGAGCAGATGTTTAAGAGCAGCTAGAAGAGCAGATAATAAAGTGGCACGTTACTCTCCACCAAAAAACACTCATTCTGTTTGGTTTGTCACATCCGATTGGAGCGGGAAACCAAACTGCAGGCAGTTAGTGGAAATCAATCAGGCATGTTTGCTCTTCACTGGAGCAAACAGCAACCTTCCCACTGTCAGCAAGGCTATTGATTCACTCCTCTGTGAATATTCAATCCCCACAATTAGTTTCTGTAATTGAATGTAAACTGCCATTATGTTTGCTGACATCCAACCTATTCTGAAGTATAATTGTACACAGACGAATGAAGACATTGATTATTAATCGTGGGTGCTTCAGGAAATAAACAAAGCTGGAGACTTAAGGCTGCAGTCAGGCGTGAAGTCAGAAAAATGATGACCTGAGACAAAAAAACAAAAGCAACATGTCACCAAAAACGTGTCCCAGCTTTTGTTGCTCCTGTTTCTGGCATTAAATTCAAAATGAGCATATAAGGAATTTATATTATATTACATTTTGTTTTGATTGATGTTTCATGGAAGCTGGGTTATATTTGAGGCTGGGATTCAAATCACAAAATGATTTGAATCCCTGGTTGTAAATGGGAAGTCTGTGGGAAAATTGCCATTAGCTCCCTTGGTTTGTGACCTCGTGAGTTTATTGGCTCAGTCTGTTAGTGCCAAAAAGGAGACTAAAGCAGGGCACGAATTAGGGTGGGATTACCTTATAATATAATAACAGTTGTTACCATATGAACACACAGTGTCAGTTTCACAGTCGTGTTTACACCAACGTTCATGACGTCTGCTTCACAGTGGATACATCCATGGTCTATGATACATTACATTGCTGAAAGTATTCACTCATCTGCCTTCACACACATATGAACCTGGGTAACATCCCATTCTTAATCCATAGGGTTTAATATGATTTGCAGCTATAACAGCTTCAACTTCTGGGAAGGCTTTCCACAGGTTTAGGAGGGTTTATGGGAATTTTTGACCATTCTTCCAGAAGCACATCTGTGAGGTCAGACACTGACATTGGAGAGAAGGCCTGGCTCACAGTCTCCGCTCTAATTCATCACAAAGGTGTTCTGTCAGGTTGAGGTCAGGACTCTGTGCCGGCCAGTCAAGTTCTTCCACACCAAACTGGCTCATCCATGTCTTTATGGAGCTGCTTTGTGCACTGATGCGCAGTCATGTTGGAACAGGAAGGGGCCATCCCCAAACTGTTCCCACAAAGTTGGGAGGATGAAATTGTCCCAAATCTCTTGGTATGCTGAAGCATTAAGAGTTTCTTTCACTGGAACTAAGGGGCCGAACCCAACTCCTGACAAACACCCCCACACCATAACCCCCACTCCACCAAACTTTACACAATGCAGTCAGACAAGTACTGTTCCCCTGGCAACCGTCAAACACCACTGCATCCGACACTTTGCATTGAGCTTGGTGATGTAAGGCTTGGATGCAGCTGCTCAGCCATGGAAACCCATTCCATGAAGCTCTCTACACGCTGTTCTTGAGCTAATCTGAAGGCCACATGAAGTTTTGGAGGTCTGTAGTGATTGATGGCAGAAAGTTGGTGACCTCTGTGCACTATGACCCTCAGCATCCACTGACCGCTCTGTGATTTTACGTGGCCTACCACTTCACGGCTGAGTTCCTGTCGTTACCAGTCATTTTCACTTTGTTATAATCCCACTAACAGCTGACTGTGGAATATTTACTAGTGTGGAAATTTCAGGACTGGACTTGTTGCACAGGTGGCATCCTATCACGGTACCACGCTGGAATTCACTGAGCTCCTGAGAGAGATCCATTCTTTCTCTAATGTTTGTAGAAGCAGTCTGCATGCCTAGGTGCTTGGTTTATACACCTGTGGCCATTAAAGTGACTGGAGAACCTGAATTCAATGATTTGGACGGGCAAGTGAATACTTTTGGTATCATAGTGTAGATCCATGCTGCGTCACATGAAGACTAGAATCAGTCTGAAATTGCTTTTTCATCTGGTTTTTGTCCATTTTAAGCATTTATAACATGTTTGTGAGCTTTAGCACTGCTGCCAGTTGGATTTTGTTAGTAGAAAGCTGATTTAGACATATTTAATTTATACATTTTGGGATAATTTATGCTTTTATTAGAGATGATAGGAAATAAATGTCTGATAGAGAGGGAATAGAGTAAAATTAATAGTCAGCATTCAGAACCCCCCCCCCCAAAAGACTTAAAATGATCCTTTAGGACTGAAGTCTTTAAATAAAAAATGACATTTCACTTTTAAAAAGTTGTGCCTGAGTGTGTGTTCAGTACAGTGGGGGTGTAATCAGGTAGGCAAGACTCCGGGTGGGCAGGATACACTTACACACCTACACACCTGAAACATTTATTCAGCAGCTTTTCATTTGAAGCCTACTCACCAGCGTCCTCTCGGGCTTTTTCTCTCCGCTTCAGATCCACGTCTGTGATTCATCAGCGCGGCGCTCTGACATTCAGTCTGTGCACCGCCCACTCCCACACACCTCCACAAAGGCTTGTAGTGCACAGTCAGAATGGATCCAGTCCATTCAAAAAAAAAAGGATAACACTACTGTGAAGTGGACAAAGGCAATTCAGGCCATTTCAGACTTGCCGATACATTGGCTCTGTCAGAGAGAACAGTTCAAGGTTAGATGGGAACATTTAATGTCTCCTGATCCAGCTGATGCTTTTGTCCTCAGCTGAATGAACTTCGATCACCTTCATAACAATAGCAAAGCAAGGTCATAGTACACATGTACTTTAGACCTGAGTCACGCATGCAAGGAGGCAGAGAGTGGGAGGTTTCAAGGAGCCGGAGGGGGAGGGGGGGGGGGGGGGGGGGGGGGGGGGGGGGGGGTTAAGGAGCCACAGAGTGTGTGTGTGTGTGGGGGGGGGGGGGGGGGGGGGGTAGTCAGGTGTTTCCTTCTGAAACACTGAGCGTTTAAGATCTTTAAGCTTTAACATTATTGTACAGAAATAATGATGAAACATCAATTACTGAGATTAAACGTGTGCTTTGGTGAAACATTAACACTGAGGACTGTGAGGTCAGAAACAGTCTCCCCTATACAGTTCAGGGACAACTACATCAAAGCAGCAGACCTCTGTATGATTCTTAATATCATCTTTTTGATCAAGTTATGCTCTGTTATCAAAACTTCCAGTATCTACATGACCTCCTCGATCCATGTTTGTGGTAGCGTTTGCATGTGTGTCATTCTGTATGTAAACATGAAAGTGTCACAACTAGCAGTCTGAATTACTAAGTGGACCCAAGAGCAGAGGCGGAGTGGCGTGAGTGCTTTACAAATGATTTATTGGAAGCAGCGTTAGAGATATGTTTAGCTCTGGGGGCTTGCAGATGAATCCGGCGTGGTGACAGGTGGCTGGCAGCTTTCACAGGACACCAGGGGAAAAGGCAATTCTCTCTAGGCAGAGGAGACAACTGGGTGTGAATTCTTTGAAAACGGGAAGTGAATTGAAAGTTCCAAACAAAAGAGACTGTCTTACTTGATTCCGGGATTTGAGAAGCCCTGCCGGGGTGGCACGTAAGGGCAGCAGGGGTTTGGATGGTCCATGGGGAGGGCAGGCAATTAGGAGTGTGTGTGGAAGGTGGCCGGTATGTGGTGGCTGACGAGCGGATCCAGGAGGGCAGGCAGGCTGACGTAAATTGAAGCTTCCTAGAGACACACAGAGACATGAACACCTGATGGGCAGTAAACACTATGAACCTTGTGATTTGGCTGGAGGTTGTTACCACTGTGGTGGAATGACACTCTGGCGGAGACCGAGGGTAACACCTGGACCTTAAATACAGGGCTAATCACTGCACAACAGGTGTGCAGGATTATACAGCTCCGACCTCAGGCTCCGCCTCAACATAGCAAAACACAGCCAGACCTGCCCCCTGGAAAGGAAGAGAGAGAGAGAGAACAAACCACCACAACAAAACCCCTGCATCCTGACAGAAAGCTCAAAAAGTTTGGAATGAATTCTGATAAAACTTTGTGTGGGTGCAGAGGTCAAAGGTCATGTTTACATTAAAATTTGGCTCACATCAAGGTTATTATCATTAACAAAAATGAACGAAATAATGAAAACTGAAATTAAAAAAACATTTTCATTAACTTAAAAAATAAAAACAATAATCAAAAGGAAAAACTAACTGAAAGGAACTGAAGTTCTAGATAAAATGACCGTTGTTTTCGTGTCTGTCAGTTTATTTAAAAGCCTTGTGGATTGATATGAAATTACTTTTTTTTGCTCCGTGTGTGTGTGTGTGTGTGTGTGTGTGTGTGTGTGTGCTGGTCCGTAAAGTAATGGCAGCAGTCTCTGCTCTGCCGAGAAAGCGTCCCATATGGGGTTTCTTTGAGTATGATAGCGAGACAGAAGTAAGTGTCTTGCTGTGGATGATGAAAAAATGTGCTTCTCAGTGGAAAAACCACCAACATCAAAGTCCACCTGAGAAGCGCACAAGGCGGCTACGGAAACCGCTCTGAACCTGCGCAGTAACCTACGGCGTAACCTGATGTGCACCTCTGAGAAATGTAACTACATGTTGAGTCCACACAGCCAACAACAATTGTGATCGGCCTGTTCAGCACTGCCGAGTACTCTTGTGCATTTCCGGCTACTGTTTGCCACATTTTTTTAATTTATCAGTGTGAGAATAGCAACTGGGAATAATAATCAAAGCATTAATATAAGGACTCACAAATGTCAGCAAATCCCTGGAGGTAGACTGCTGGATGTGAGGGACTGAACCAAGTGAAAAAACAGAGGGAAAAATATGTTTACAGCCAAAAAACTGACCACAAAGAGCGAGGACCAAGGAGGGGAAAAGTCCCAGCCAGCACTGCATATAAAACACCAGCACACAACCACAAGGTAATTAACACACACAATCCAGCTCACACAAGCATAAATGTGGCAACGTCGACCACTTGCGTAGGTTGTGTACAGAGGCCCCGCAAAGACCCTGCACTGAACTCTAATTAGTGAGCATCTAACCAAGCTAGCTCTCTGAGCATCTCCGACAGAGAACCAGCATCATGTGGTGATAACATCAGGATGCGGCCGGATTTGAGCTTTGATTCCTTCAAAGAGTTCAGTTTGTTTTTGTCAAACATTTGCTGTGTTCTGATTTTACACACCACATATAGGTGTTGTTAATCTGCTGCACTGATGCTGAAGTTCATTGCAGAGTTTATTGGGTTTTGGAGTTTGTTTTTCTTCATGTTTCTCCCTGTTGATGTCTCATGATGTTCATGTGTGTCGTTAATATTACACATATTATACAATATTACACATGTAATGCTGCTATCTTGTGAACAATTGGTTGCTGAATACAATTTTTAAATGGTATTTTTTGTTGAGTTCTTATTACGCAACAGTTATACTTGCACCTGACAAAGTATGAAAAAAAATAAAATACTAACTAAAACTAAACATTAAACAAAAAATAAAAACGAGCAAAACCACTCTGAAAAATAATTAAAACTAAGGTAGAGAAAAAAAAGTTAAGTCAAAATAAAACTGAACTATAATGTAAAATCCAAAACTATTATAACCTTGGCTCACATCCACCAACACTTTCAAGGTCAGCTTCATGATTTTTTAAGCCTTAGAAACTATGATTCTCACCAGTGTGGCGTGTATCATCAACATAAAGATTTAAAATATCATTTCAAATGTGACCTTCCTTCAAGGTCAACAGACTGATCTGAAGGTCAAAGTGATAATACTGCCGTATAGCTGCTTAAAACTCTGTTTCTTACCATCATTGTTTGTATTGACAGCATAAAAGAATATAGGGAATGATATATGCGGATTCTTTGACCTCTTACCTCTGAATCAGGGTCAAATAAGGTCAAACTTTCATAAAATGTCTTTTATCTTTAGAACTGCTTCAAATTCTGCTGCCTTTGTGTTGGCGACATTTAGGAAATGATGCTGGTATGTGGGGATTCTGAACATCACGTTATAATTTGTATCCAAATATCAGGTCACAGTTGACCTCTGACCTCACTTTTATGTCTACCTTTCTTTCAAGCTGACCCCGAAATGTGTTTCTTAAAAGAAAATGTCAGGAGCAAGAGCTGCCAGGTTAGTCAGAAATATACTGCTGTATAATATAAGTTCCAGTTATTTACAGATCAGTACCTGTTATCCATCACCTGCTTCTACATCATGTTTGTAGAATCAAGCATCTGTCCTGCTGTCCTCACCTGATTTTTTACTGTATAAAATGGATAGAATATATATATATATATAAATAAATGTATAGAAAAAAATATTCCCTGAAAAGTAAATACTGCCCCGAGAGTGATCTGCCTCAACTGAGGTTTCATTAGAGAGCAGCTCAGCGATCCCCTATAAGAAGCATTTGGTGATGATGGAGAGGAAGAACTCCATTTAAAAAAAAAAAAAAAACAGGAAGAGACCTCCAATTGATCCAGACTCAGGGAGGGGCAGCCACCTGCCTTACCTGGTTATGGAGTGAGGTGAAAAGGAGAGAGAGAAAACAGGAGAACAGAGTCACCTGCTGCCACCTTGTGTTCAGTCGCTGAATAACAACCTCTGAATGGTGATCCACAGGAACAACAGACAAAAACAAAAAAAGCACTTTTATTATAAAAAGAATGTGTAAAGGTACAATTTCTGAGGCCATTTTAAGACAAGCAGTTTGGCGCAGGCCTGAAGAAATGCAGCCTGTCAGCATTCGTCATCAGTGTTTCTTGTCTGTGAGATTAACTGATTAGTTAGATGCATCTTCAAAGATACACAAGCTTAAGCCTTCTGGATGTAGGCCACCCTTCTTGCTGCACTTAGACATGTAAGAAAATCTAAAACATGATACACACACTGAAATAATTATAGTTTTGTTAATACTCGGTGGGTTCTATCAAGTTATTACCTTGGAGAGATTACCAGCTGTTGTGTGGGCGTCAGAGGTAAGCACACAGACGATATGATTAGCCCTTTCTCCAATGACACTGAACTAATCCACAAGGGGAGCAGGAATTAGATTAGCTAAGCTGCTTGGAAACGGGTCAGACTGAGAGAATATTCTGTGAAACTGATGCAAACTGGGGTTTTTTTCAGGGTGGGTCAGAAAGCAAAGCCTGACGAAGACGAGGCCCGGTACAGTAAGAAGAAGACAGCAAAGACTCGACAGAGAAAATACACCTGCTGTTATGGTCTACCTGCCTTAAAGGGTCAGTTCACTCAAATCACAAGAAAAATGCATTCATCACTTGATCCTGTTGCTGCGTGTAAATCCAGGAAGACCTTGATTTATATCTAGAGATTTTTAAAAGCTTGCAGAAATCACATCTAGCTGTCCCTTTTTACACTCAAAAAATAAGTTATTAGATGGCAGAAAAACACTTCTAAGAAAAGCTCAACGGGCGCCAGGCAGGACTGTGGGCGAGGATCTCAACCATCAACGATGCTCAGCAACAGCTTCCTGATCGTGGCGATTTAAGCTTATTTCCCTATTTATTGTCATTTCCCATTTAATTGTCATCTAACTCACTATAGTTGGCATCCAACAGACAACTGCAACACATATTCACAAGCTTGTGCTCACACCTGTGCCCTCACTGAGATGAATGTGTGTGCAGTGAGCAGCTCCACTCATCCATCATCTGAAAACACGAGAAAGCCGAAGCTTTAAGTGACTTTAAATGAAAGCTTACTGTAACTGTGTGTTTGCAGAGACAGTCGTTTCACTGCAATCCTCATGTTTCAGCAGGTGTGTGTTTGATGCAGAGAGGTTAGAGGAGAAACATTTGACACGGATAAAAACAGGCTGAATGAGTTAGTAGAATTATATTTTTTTTTTTTAAAGTAAAGACTCAGGCAGATGTTAGGCTGAATAATTCATCACTGTATGTGAACAAGGCTCTCCTGCTAGTATAGACAATGTTATTTCTGTTCATGCTGAAAATCTGTAATATGGATGGATAACTCCTGATCCTTTACCCTGCTGTTCTGGTATCAGTTACTGGACGCAGGGGGACAAACTGATGAGAGGACGATGGAGCAGATCCTCAGATCACACCACCATCTTCTGAACGTTTAGCCCTTCCTCACAGGAAAATGACAGAACAGATATACAGTACTAGTTCAGACACATTTACCAATTCATATGAATGGGTAAGTGTGTCCAAACCTTTGACTGGTACTCTATATATTCTGCAAAAAGCAATTTAATCTCAGCGAGATTTCCTGCAGCTGTTTAGCAAAAAGCAGTCCCAGTTAAAGGCATTCACACCACTCTGAGGACGACTGTGTGGTATTTTTGAGCCTTTAAACTTCTCTTGTGCTGAGGCAGAAATTCTAATTAGTGTCTCTGAGCAAACAGAACTAAAGCATGGCAGCCAGACGCACTTAGGTAAATATCTGTGTCATCTGGGTGAACTGGCCCTTTAAAAAGAGTAACCATCAGGTATGTGTAGAAAGATGAATTAAAATGACATATATACATGGATTTAGGTCACTGTATGTCCACTGATTTATGGTACACTAATCAAACAAAAGTTAGGCACGATTATCGGATCTCACAGGTCTTCATGGTTTGAATCAGCATTTGTGGCTGCGGTGAAACGGTCCTGACTCGCTTCACGTATAAACCCGATAAACAGCCGCTGGGTGGGACAATGTGAGCCTGGCTGCTGTCGCTGTGACACAGGAGACGAAGCTCTCAGCTAAATGTTTGTGTGGTCGTTGGTTCGTGAAGGTCTTTCAGCTGTAGTCAGTCACGTTCCTACACGGCAAGCGCCTCTCGCTCCGGCTTCTTTTTGGCTCGTTCCCGCTCTGGAGCAAATAGATGCAGAAGGAAAGCAGCAGAGTGAGGAACTGCGGAGTCATGGTACTTAAATGGTTAGCTTATTTTACTGACACAGTTTTGTTTTATTGAGCTAACTCACTCTATTGGATCAAACTTTTATTGGGTAGTTTGCTTTTCCATTTCTGCTCCTATAAAACAGGAATCTCCCAATTTTGGGATCTATTCTTCCAGGTACACAATATCTTTATTGTCATATGGATATAACTGTAAACACTACAGGGAATAACTACTCCAACACTGAGGCATAAAACTTTAGATATTTTCAAGGTGGGCCAGAAACAAAGGATGCAGTGCTCAGATTTTCCTCCCTTTACAGTAAGAAGCAGATTTAAAGCCCTTCTTCATTCAGAGACCACTCGACTGGCTGGCGAGTGTTGGCTGGAGGCTGCCAGCAGTCGCTCATGTAAAAGCAGTTTGTATGACTGCTTTGGAACTAGCAGATTGCTGCAGGTGCCAGAAGTTTGCATGGAAGAGACGGATTTGTCTGTAAAGACCGATTGGGGGATATACACTTCTTCCCCCAAGGCAACGGGGTGGATAGGTCACCAAGCAGGCCTGATACAGACTGTACATGGATGTGTATACAGTATATAGCATGTAATAATTATTTTAATAAAAGTCTGATATCGATAAAGGTGTGGTGACCTGGCTTTCTGAGCAGCTCTCTTTTTTTTTTAAATTTAAGCCCGTTATAAAGAACCCAGGTAAAAGGAAGACGTCTCATCACAGACTTTTTGAAAGAAGTGAGACAGCAGCGAGGTTTATGCTTCATCACACTGTGTGTTAGTGTGAGTAGGTCACTGAGGCTGACAGTGAAGCAGCACAGCCTTTTAATAAAAGCTTTCTGTTTACTGACTCCTCTGAAATCAGTGTTTATACCAACCAGGCGAACAGTGTTGGAGAGGAGATAACATCACTCTTTCTGCAACATGATGGGAGGATGGCCGTTTCTATTTGACAGCACATATTCTGGAAGTCATCAGATTTTGTTGGGTGATTTGAGCAGCAATGTGCTGCATTGTGAACCCGAGATAAGAAAAACATGAGACAACAAACCTGGTTTCTCCTCAGCGGCCTCTGGGACTTCTGGCAGTTTGTCCGAAGGGACTTCAGGAAGCTCGACATCTCCCTAAGGGAACGTTCAGAATCCAGAATGAAGATGAAGTGCAGAGTGGTGCTTACTGTAAGCTCAATCTACCAAAACCAGATCAAACTAACCTGAGTTATAGCCTCCAGTTCAGCCAGCACAGCATCTTCATCCTCCTGAGATAAGGACCCAGCCAGCATGTCGTCAATTTGCTGCAAGTTAGAAAATAAGGTGAATTTTTCTTCAGTAAAAATGTAATCTTCAGATACTCGAGAGATAATTTAAAATTTTCTGCTTGGAGAAGCAGGTCAAAGTACAGAAATGACCCTGATGACCAACTGATAACTGAGGACCTACCCTTTGGTACTCAATGGCATCTTGAGTTTCATCCATGATGCGTTCTACTTCTTCAATAGACATCGCCTGCAGTGAGAAAAAGTCGATTACAGATCATGAAAAACATGATGCAGGTTATGAATTTTAAAACTATCTCCAGGCTGCATGACGTCACTTACCTCGTGCATTTTTTTCAGACATTCATTTCCAACTTTCAGTCCATCGATGACTTTCCTTTCGATCTGGGCGAACTCGAGGTCTTGAACCTGAAATAAGCAGCACACAGAGGAGCTGTGAGTGTCACCTAAACGCAGCCGAGCATCAGTGCAGCCCTCAGATCGCTCACCATGCGCTCCAGGTTGCTTATCTGGTTCTCCGTCTTGTCCAGGAGTTGTTCCTGGTAGCGCTTCTTCTTCAGCAAGAGGAGAGCTTTCCTGTTCAAAAAAAAAAGCCATTAAAGCTTGTGGTAAGGACGGGAAATTGCACCTGCCTAAAAAACAAAGGTTCTAGATCGACAGTGCTGCACAAGGGTTTTAGATGCTTTCAATTCTTATCCACCAGATGTCCCAAATTCTTCCTGTAACGGTCGCCATCTTAAAGAAATATCTTCAGGCGCTTGTGCATTTTTGCCTCTAATGCCAGATTTTCTATTTAAATTTATCCTCCTGATTCTGCTTCTCTGTCAAAGCACTTTGAGCACATGCACAGAGAGGGTTACCATACGTATGCTAAACAAACATGCACAGTTTCAAGCTAGCAAGCTATAGCAGAAGACCCATATGCGGACTGGCTGCAGGGAAGTGTATCACATAATTCACCCTTGCATGACTCCTGGAGGGATCGTCGGAGTTCGACATCCAGTCTACATGTGTTTGCAGGAGAAAAGCTGCCCTAGATAAGTACCTTAGTTAAAGAGTTAAAATACCTTAGGATCTTATTCACAAGTTGACAGGAAGGTGGGGCACGAGATGGGCCGGTGGACTGACTGAGGATAAAATAAATCAATAAAACAGAGACTGGCAAAAATGGCATCAATGGGAGAGCTCCAAGGAGAAAACCGCTGCTGACCAACAAGAACACAAAGGCTTGTCTCACATCTGCCAACAAACATCTGGATTACTGGTGACTAATTTCTTAGTCGACTAAACAAGGAAAAAAAATTTGACTAGTCTAAAACTAAGAAACACTCACTGATCCGTTTGGATCCTCCTGCTGTGCAAGTGGATTCAGACACGGTTTGCAGATCCTTTATAGAGCCTATGATCACCAATTTAGATTGATACTCTGAATTTCAGACACCATAACTTTGAAAATGTTGACAACATTGAAGTCACTTTAAATCCATTTAGTTCAGTTTTCAAGTCTTAAAAATGATTTCAGTCTCTTCACTCAAACATTCACATCATCTCCAGGATGCAGACATTTTTCCACCAGTGACCTTTTACAACACAACAAATGATCAATCATTGATCATTGATCAGTGTGTTCTGTGTCTAAAGCTTCATACAGATCAGTGTGATGTAACAGTGATGCTACAGTATCTACAGTAAAAATTTCAGAGGAACTGACAGTCTAACAACTGCAACTGAGCTGATTATAAATCCATGACATCATCGCTGTATCCGTCCTTACAGCCTGTTGTGAACAACTGTAAAAGATTCATGTTACATACAAAAATAACTAACGTCTAACTGGGATTTCAGTGCTTGTATAAACAAACGTCTAGTTTTTTCACTTCTTTGTACAAACTTAAGGGAAGTAGCTGGAAATGGACGGGAAATGGACAATAGTGACGATTAGTCGTTTAGTCGACTAGTCACGCACATCCCTAATCTGGATGATCCACAAGACTTTTTATGTAGGACCGCTTTTTTGCATTTGCGCAATATTTCTAAAATTAGAAACATCCTTACTCAGAGTGATGCTGAAAAGCTAATTCATGCATTTATTACTTCTAGGCTGGACTATTGTAATTCATTATTATCAGGCTGTCCTAAAAGCTCCCTGAAAAGCCTTCAGCTGATCCAAAATGCTGCAGCTAGAGTACTGACAGGGACTAGAAAGAGAGAGCAGATTTCTGCAATATTGGCTTCTCTTCATTGGCTCCCTGTTTAAAATTTTTGCACTCACAATTTTCATATGTGTATAGATTTAGATGTGTATATAGTCAAAATATCTCTTTAGTCTTTATACTTTTATGCCTTTAGTGTATGTTATTGTGTTTTAGGTTTACTCGTTTAAATGAAACGGTTGCAGCTGTAACAGTAGTAATTTCCCTTTGGGATCAATAAAGTATTCTGACTGACTGACTGACTGTTAAATCTAGAAGTGAATTTAAAATCCTTCTCCTCACCTACAAGTTCTTGAATAATCAGGCCCCATCTTATCTCAAAGACCTCATAGTCCCATATCACCCCAACAGAGCACTTCGCTCTCAGACTGCTGGCTTACTTGTGGTTCCTAGGATACTTAAGAGTAGAATGGGAGGCAGAGCCTTCAGCTTTCAGGCCCCTCTTCTGTGGAACCAGCTCCCAGCTTGGATTCAGGAGACAGACACCCTCTCTATTTTTAAGATTAGACTTAGGCAAGCTTATAGTTAGGGCTGGATCAGGTGACCCTGAACCCTCCCTTAGTTATGCTGCTATAGGCCTAGGCTGCTGGGGGGTTCACATAATGCAGTTTCTTTTCATTCACCTTATTTACTTTGTTTATACTCCACTCTGCATTTAATCATTAATTGTTATTAATCTCTGGCTCTCTCCCCTCAGCCCAACCGATCACAGCAGATGACCCCCCCTCCCTGAGCCTGGTTCTGCTGGTGGTTTCTTCACTGTATTCTTCACTGTATTATTGTAGGGTCTTTACCCGCAATACAAAGCGCCTTGAGGTGACTGTTTGCTGTGATTTGGCGCTATATAAATAAAATTGAATTGAATTGAATTGAAACTTTTGGGAAAATATTCTGTGGATGAACGAGACAAAAGCTGAACTCTCTTGAAGGTTTGAGTCCCGTTACATCTGCATAAACTAACACAGATTTTCATAAAAAGAATTCCTCCATAGCAATGAGACAGACTCACTGCCAGTTATTGCAAAAGCCTAACTGCACTTCTTTCTGATAAGGGTGGCAAAACCGGTTATTAGGTTTAGGAGGCCAGATAGCTTTTGTTAACTTTCGTCTCTTAACAGGTGAAGTCATCATTTAAAAATTGCATTTTGTATTTACTTGAGTTATCTTTGTCTAATATTAAATTTTGTTTGGTGATCTGAAACATGTAACTGTGACAAATATACAAAAAATAAGAAATCATTAAAGGAGCAGACACTTTTTCACAGCACTGTGTGTGTGTGACAGCTGAGAGCTTGAATATGGCTGATTATTCTGCTGCTTTCACTCTTACTCCTCTTTGATTCTGTACTCACTCCTTTTTGCCATCCTTCAGCAGCTGTTTGGCCAGAAGCCTCTCCTTCTCCAGCTGCACGTTGATCTTCTTCTGATACTGCCTCAGCTTATCTCTTTGCTGTTTCAGTTGCTGAAATTAGGAAATAGAGACATGAACACACTGTGCACCTGCAGCTTACGCTCAGATAAGCTTCATTCATCCACACCACACCACACAGCAGCTTATTGTCGATCCAGGTTTAGATTCAGTAGCTGTCTGCAAAAACTACAGCAGCTCTAATCTGATTATCACTGTCTTTACTTATGTGAGGGTCCTCGGGTAATATCGGCATAGAAATATCGGTACACTAATGTGTTGAAAGTGTTAACATTTAAATGATTTATAGTGTCTGCTAAGGCTCTGGATCGTACACTTTAAAAGAAGATTCAAGTGGGGTTAGGTAAATGAAGCCATCCTTCAGATTTAGACATGCTGAATTGAAGAAGAGACCCTGAAAAATTCTAAAATGTTGACATTTTGCTGTATAACATATGCTTGGAGGCTACCCGATGAGCAAAGTTGTAAAATTATCACTTTTCTATATGGAGTTCTGCACGGTTAGCTCTGTTTACGGCACAGAACGCCCAGCATCGAGGCTAACACCTCAGCTAGCTCAGTGACACTTACCAAAATTGCTTTGTCTTGTTCTGTCACTCGAGTTTGTTTCTTTTTGCCAAAAATATTTCCCATCCTGACACAGCATACCAGCTACAAGCTACAACCAGAAAACGAAGGGGAAACTATTTACATTTAAAACTATTTTCAAGAGGCAGAGTTGTGTAGCTGCTTCTCCATTATTTGTGTAGTCATCTGTGTCCACACCCACACCAGGAAGGACGGTGTCCGGGAGGGGACAGACACTTCTGGAACGACATTTAGAGTCTATTTAAAGAAAATGACAGATTGACCTTCATTAAAACATCAAGATACTTTTTAAAATCACGCCTGCTTCCAGCGAAGAGCCGAGTAACTATAAGCAGTTTAATAATATAAAGAGTCACAAGTTTCCACTGTCCTCCAGTGGCCAGACACAGAAACTGCAGGGACATACTACCAAACTTCCGGTGTAGACTTTCAAAGTATGCGACCAAACCGGTATGTGGTCAAAGTAAGTGGTCTGTTGAATGACGGGAATTACACATACTTTCGTACTACTCAATTTAATTTACATGGATTGAGTATTTCGAGTATTTATGTTTTACTACAGTTCGAATTTATTTTTCTTTATGTTAAAATAGTAAATTAAATGTAGTTGACTTAGCTTTTCTAGTATCACACAAATCTCTGCACACATTGTTTTTGCAACATCAGAACAAATTTTTATGTATATGTAATTTGTCAGTAAATTATATTTTGGTATAATGAATATAATCTCCGATTGATTTATTTTAATACACTGAATGGTATTATTATCATGAAAATATAAATGCTTTTTATTCATGGACGTGTGTTGAGTGCTTAATCTGTTTGGTTTGAGTCTCACCTGTAAGATCTTTGTAAACATTTCCTAAACCTGTGATCACACCAACTGCATAAATTACTTGATACTGTCTGTTAGTGCATATAATGCATACTGTGTATGCTGTATACTTAACTTTTACAAATGTATATAGTGTTTTGATATCTGTATATAGTGTTCTGATGTGTATGTGTGTATATGTGTATTGATATATATTTTATGTATATAGTGGTTACTATTCTATTTTATTTCACTTGTTTTATTCATCCTTCTTCTCTGCACTGAGCTGCTGTGATGCACAAATTTCCCCGTCGTGTGATCATCAAACTTTTATCTTATCCTATCCTATCCTATCTGTAACTCTCAGGGTATGGATGTGAGTATGCTGTAATGCTGCGTGATGCCACAAGGTGGTGCTTCCTCCTTATTATGCTATGCTGGACTGAGGACCACTCCGGTGAGTGCCGCCAGTTCGCTTCCCAGCCGGCATCTTTCAGAGTGGACTCTTATCTTGTAACAAGCTTATGTAGGTTGTTATCTACGTTTTACTGTCATGTATAACAAGTCAATGGGTGCCGCGGAGACCTGGAATTGTATGGTCTTAGGTTCTGCCAAATAAAGGCCGGCGCTGTGTTCGAATCCTGTCGGCTGCGTCTCAGAGCTAACATGTTATAGCTAATGCTAATAACAGGTAAAATCGTTAGCCTCTCCATCCTCACTACACAGTGTGAAACTATTTCAACACGTTATGTTTCTAACTACTGTGAAAAATATAATATAACGTATTCCTCGTTAGTATAGTGGTTAGTATCCCCGCCTGTCAATCAAAGGCCAGCCGCATATACCTGTAGAACAGTGACAAGTCTTAAATAGGAGAAGAATTGGAGCAAGTCCCTGAAACTACTTCCCCAATAATTTATTTTATGTGGAAATGAAGATATTTCATTTGAAGTCGTTTTTCTTTAAATGTACTAGTTTAATGTATTATAAATCAGTACCCATCAGTAATAAAGTTTAATGTAGTCTAATAAAAGAATTTACCTTTGTTTTCTAAGATAAACCTCTTTCATAAAGGACACAAATGAAGAGGAAAAATATGTTAGTTTTTGTGTGAAGTAACAGACAGGCAGGCCTTTTTTCAGTTAAATCATGTTTTAATTAAAAGAAAGACATCCATCCATTGTCTTCCACTTATCCTTCTCAGGGTTGAAAGACAAACAGTTTTGTTTTTTATGGTATAAGAGGCCATTGGTACACAAATATGAACAGTGAACAGTAAACCACAAATAAACAACAAATAAACAAATAAAGACTGCATCATTGTGTGACAATTTTTAACTTCCTTTGAAATAACACTCCCCGAGATGCTGATGAGAGAGAAGTGTTGCATTCCTTTTGAAATACTTAACTCCATCTCCTGGTTTTGTCAAACATCACACTTCATTACAGTGACAAGCTATCAGAGCACCCTGGGTTGAGGTACACCCGAGCTATGACGGGGTGAGACAGACACCCGCTCGCTCCCAGATCCTCACCTATGAGCTTATAAGCAACAAAGCACGATGATGTTTGAAATAGGGACCATGCGCTATATGTTTACATTTATAAATCCACAATAAGAAATGCCACGAAGCAGACTGATGACTGATGAAATAAAATATAAAACAAATTTACAGCATAACTAATAATAAATAAACTATAATGAATCCCTCAAATGACAATTTAAACATCAAACTTCTATAAGAATTAAACTGAAGCAGGTTCAGTACTTTTACACATAGATGTGATAAACAATATCCATAAATTAGGAAAAAGTAAGGACAATGACTTTCCGGTGCGCCGCAGCTCATCCAACACAGTTTTACATATGGCCTTCTTGTGTGTCAGAAAAGCTGGCAAAATGTTCTGGAACCGGCTCGGCAGCATGCCCAACCACTGAGGTTTATCTGCAAACCAGTACTTTTTGCAGGCTTTACAGGTGAGCCGAGATGCTAATATGTAGTACTGGCCAACTGTGCCAATAATGACACGGGGCCGTCCAACACCTGATGAGACCACATGTGGAGTTCTACACCCGTTCATAGATAACATTCAAATAATTTTACATGAAACGTTTGATATTTGAACTGCACAGATGAAACACATTCAATTTGTTTTTGACTAAATATATATATATATATATATATATATATATTTTTTTTTTTTTTTTTTACATCAAACAGAAACAGTTTTGTGCACTAATCTCAAAGTCTTACATGTAGTTAAGTCCAAAGACAGTAACTCTGGCGGCACTGCGAGTGGAGCCCTCACTGGAGCAGAGGAAACTGGTGAAAAGTGATGACAGTAATCAGAAACAGGTGGGTTCTTAGAGTGGAGTGAATCTATCTTGCGTGTATATACCAACCAGGCTGTGGAGATGCAGGGATGCTACCCTGATGAAGCTGGTCTGGTTTAGAGAGAGTTGCTGTTGGTCTGCGCTTCCCTGAAGCAGAAAAATTAGTCAATCATTTGATTCCCCTGTAATATTGTCCCTTAGTTTTAGAAAGTTTTTATAAACATGCATAAATAGAACACACTTCAAATTTCACACCAAAAATAACTTTAAGGGTTTGGTATGTTATGAGAAACAGGTTAATTGAAGTAATCAGCAGCTTTGTGCATCAAATGTGACATGTTATCCTCCTTTAAATGTATTTTTAATATGTATTGTTGATGTACTTCTGCTTCCTGCAACTACAGCAAACTTCTAAATCATTTACAAACCAAACCCTTAAAGCAAAGCCACAAAAACATGCAAGAAAAAAAACTCTGTACTTACCCTAAATGCCTCCAGTGATATGAAAACAGTTGAACACATGCATTAGAACAAGCCTGAACGTGGCCAAATAAACAAACTAATAAACTACAGAACAGTGGAACGGCGGATCCTGACTCATGTCAGAATCATCATTAATATTCAGCGTGAAAAACACCTTTGACCAACTGGACTCCGACAACTTCTGAACCTGAAGGCAAAGTAAAAATACATGTTTAACCCTTTCAACATTTATTACTTAAACCAAGAGAGTGGGAGAGATAAAACAATAGATATACAGAATATAGATGAAAATGAATATGGCATTGGAACAGGCCACATCAGACTGTACAAAAACATGATAAGGAAATTTAATGATGTATTGATGAATTGAATGTGTCCTGACAGAGGGGAGAAGTGTGTGTCTGTATGTGTGAGTGTGTATGTTTGCTGCTCTCACTCAGATGGCCTGGATCTGTGGGCATCATCATCCTCCTCTCCATTTCTTCATCTTCCACAACTTCTAATGAAAAAGAACAATTATGAATGAACAGCGTGTGTGTGTGTGGGTGTTTGTGTGTGTGTGTGTGTGTACCTACTGTATGTCAGGGTTGTTTTCTTACTAAGCTGGCCTTGAAGTTTGGAGGGGGATATGGAAAGCATCATTCTCTCCAAATCTTCATCATCCTCCATTTCTGTGAAAAGAAAAAAACCCACAAAACCAATCATGTAACATGTCATTGTGTGTCTTCCCAGAGTTACACATTTTAATGTGGTTTAATATACACAAAAGGCAATATCAGCAAACCTGGATATCTGGATGCAGATTCTGCAAGGCTGGATGGAGTAAGGTGCTGGTCCTGCCTCTCTTTATGAGTCAGGTACTGCTGTAGCCGATACATTTTGCTGCCTGGTACACACCGCCTCCGGGGGATGAATGCAGCATATCCATCTGCCCTGCTGTCCCAAACATCCCTCCAGGACTTGTTAGCATGAATCCCAAATCCTACTAAGTTGTCATCTTCATTGCTTACAGGAGCTTCCACTGGCCTCTCAGCTAGATACTTCAGGAGGTCCTCTATTTCCTGGAAGCTTCTACAATATTCAATAAGTGAGAGGAGGCTGTCCTTCTTGGGACCCTCGGGTTTAAATTGCCCAGCTAGCTCCTCTTGCTCAACCTTCTTTATCAAGTATATAAAACATAGCCGACATCGTTCTCGAGCAGCCACCTGAAAGTCTTGCCCTTGTACTTTCCAAACTGAAGCACATACTCTCCCAGCACTTCCTGTCTGTCAGCCACATCTCCCCCTCTCATGAACACAACAGAGCGAGCATTTTCCTTAATGCTGTCTTCGCTCTGTGGGGCCGACTTGTCCTGGAGATCAGGGTTGTCTTTAATTCTCTTGGCTTCATCTGAGGGATCTTGTCTTAGATAACCAGTTGGTCCTTTCCTGAAGCACACTTTGACTTTTCCTGGGAAGATCACTTTCACCTTCATCCTACTATTTGTACACAAAGAGTTGATTAGTGTTTATGGTTTGTTACAGTGGCATTAAGAGTTCTTCAGTCCTGGTATAAGTCACTTGATTTCTTCAGCAGTCTCATCTCTGGCATACCTGTGCTTACCTAAGAGGTGGCTGGCAGTAGCTGACATGGATGGAAATAAATTAAAATGTCTAGTCTGGGGTTATCCCACTTATATCATGGTTAATATTACCCACTGTCCCATCTTCTGGTTTTGTGTCAGATTAATCTAATATAGTACAATATTTATACACCAATCTGGCCTCCATCAGACAGCAGCAACATATTTACAATGAACTGATGGACACTTTAATGCGCTAACATTAGCTAAAGTAAGTTGATAAGAAGCCTGTCAATGAAAAAGTTATATGTGAAAGATCGGTCGTATTAGGGGGGAAATAAATGTTTTCCTCTTCAAAATATGAGCCAGACTTACGTTAGAGAGGTCAAAATTTCTTTGTTGACAACAATTATAATTTCGGGGGATGGCACGATCACCGCGACGCTCTCAGTGAAACAAAGAAAAATAAATGTCCTTACTTTTATCGAAAAGGGGGAAACAGCGCCCCCCAAAACACGCTTGTGGCCAAAAATATATTACATCCGTAGTGATAAGAACTACCATAGAGAACGAATGGGAAAAGTTAAGAAGGTTAAGCTTAACTATTTTCGGCTCCCGTCCTTTGGGATCAATAAAGTATCTGTCTATACTAATCATGATTGTAGTTGCATTATACAGGACCCTGACATTTTAACGTGGTAGTCCCATCACTAGAGACAGCCACAGCACTTAATTAGTTTATCACATCTGCCCAACCAGTGGCGGCAGCCCCCCACCCGCCAAGCCTGGTTCTGCTGGAAGTCTGTTCCTGTTAAAAAGTAGTTCTTCTTTCCCACTGTTGCTTAGTGCTTCCTCAGAGAGAGGATGATGTGATTGTTGGGGTTTTCTGTGTGATACTGTGTGGTCTTTACCCTAGAAAATACCTGTTGTAGTGATTTGGCTCTAAATAAATAAACCTGAAGTGGACTGAATTAAAATAACCATACCAAAATGAAAAACAAAATGCTCTGTGTGTATTTTTAAGATGTCTATACCAGGGTCAGCGCAAAAATTCCCATCATCCATCACAGTGTATGTGGTTTTTAAAAACATCCACGAGTGACTTCACCTTCAGGGAAAGCCTTTCACTTCATCAGAAAACAGTTTTGTGATATTGCTGGTAATAATAATTTGTTGTTAAAGCATTTTGCCTCTTGGCCTGTACCATTCATCCTCATTCTATCTGCAGCTGCTGTGCATTACTAGGTTTGATACTTTTATTGTAGAAAACCTCTTATGTAAGAGCAGCTGGTACGGTGACTGTGACAGTCAGCACTTGTGGACTTTCTGTGGTCTTTAGAGGTCTCAGTCACAGAAATATCACGCTCGAAAAGCACTTTAGGGTTCCAATTTATTTCTATGTTAAAATAAAATAATGTGTTATTTGAACAATTAAACCTTCTTTAGCCATCAGTTTGATGGTATTTATATTCTAATCAGTGATATCGTATTCCAAGCACTGCTGGAGTGCTCGTCACGCAGTCAAGAAGCTGAGTGCTGTGTTTAAGGTCAAAACCATGTTTGTTTGTTTTTTAACTTTGAAAACATATATATATAACTCTCAAACATACAATAAACATGACATCCATCTTCTTCCACATATAACAAAACAAAGATATATTATAAAATACATAAAGGTGTGGGTCCCTGCAGTGTATAACATTTTTGTTAATGTGTAAGAAAAAGTCTATTATAAAATACAATGATCTGACTTTGAAATGAAATGACTTTTTTTTTTTTTACAACTTTATCATTTTTGCATATCAAAAATATTGACACCCTCATGAAATGTGTTTCTGATTGTTTGGTCAGAGACATTCACATCAGTGGCTGCTGGAGGTCATTTTGTGGCTCTGGCAGTGCTCATCCTGTTCCTCGTTGCACAAAGGAGCAGATACCGGTCCTGCTGATGGGTTAAGGACCTTCTACGGTCCTGTCCAGCTCTTCTAGAGTAACTGTCTGTCTCCTGGAATCTCCTCCATGCTCTTGAGACTGTGCTGGGAGACACAGCAAACCTTCTGGTAATGGCACGTACTGATGTGCCATCCCGGAGGAGTTGGACTACCTGTGCAACCACTGTAGGGTCCAGGTATGACCTCATGCTACCATTAGTGGCATTGACCCTAGCCAAATGCAGAACTAGTGAAAAACAATCAGAAATGATGAGGAGGGAAAAATGTGAGTGGCCTCCACCTGTAAACCATTCCTGTCTCATTGTCTTTTACATTTCAAACAATTTCTGATGACAGTTTGGAAGCAGATCAAATTTTAGGGTTTGTATTACTTTCATGCAGAAGCAGAGATCCTTGAATCTTTTAAGTGTCCTACTTGAAGTTATAAACTGCATCAAATCAGCTTCACCCTGACCCTGTCTAGTTTCATGAGACTTCCTCCACCCTCTGGTTTGCATCTTTTCCTTCCTTTACACCAGGATGGTGCCAGAATTCATGCGAACCTTTTACCAAGCTCCAAGATGACCAAATAAATAACACATTTAAACTAGTGCATATCTGATCCTTTAAACATGATTGGTTACTGTGGTCCACTCTGCCCCTAACTTATCCTCCACTATTTGTTTCCTTGCAAACACATTTAATTCCTCACAGTGACACAGCAGACAGATCACAGCCTGCTGGGTCATGTTCAGTCTCTCACTGATAGACACCAGTATCTCCATGGTCCACATGGTGGGCTGGATGTAGAAGCTTCTGGAGGGACAGCAGTAGATACTCTAGGTGACCAGGATCAGATATTGCTTCATCAGCAATACCTGGCCATACTTAAAGGATGATTTCTTCTCAATGAAACTAGAAGACAAAAGCAACATGTCAACATTTAATCATCTCCTAAAGTTTCCTGCAGGGTTTAACCCATTTCAGACACGTTTCACAGTAATAATGACCCACATGTGTACTAGGTACCCCTTCGTTTCCATTAATACCATCAATTAAAAAACATTACCTTGATGTGGGTGAGCAGCAGAAATGGATTCAAGGATTATAAAATCAAAATTCATACTATGTGTTTAAGATGCACATATTCAGTTCACTTCACTTCAAGTCAATTTTATTTATATAGCAGATACATGATTGTATCTTATATTGATTTTTATTTGTTGAGCTCTTTGGGGCTTTTTCAGCTTCTTTTTCTGTTTATCTGCTCTTATTCTTTTGTGTAATTGTTTGCATTTATTATTTTGAGCTATTATATATCATTTGAGCTGTTTTTGACTTTTTTGCTGTTGTAACAAAAAAGATTTACCAACTTTTGGGATAAATGAGAATATTTCATCTTATTGTGTATAACAGACAGTTGGAAAATGGTGATATATTATAAAATGAATGTAGATGTGCAGCTTTAACATAATAATATAATAAAGAAATAAACTATTTCATATCTGAAACTAATAATCCTTCCTGCCTTCACCCCAGCTATGTTGGGATCTGTTGAGCTCCCTGCACACAAATGTTGAGCAATGAGAAGATTCGGACTGGTTTCAGGCAATAAACGAGTCAAAGCTAATGCCTTCACCAATGCTGTGAGAGCTGTGAGAGCCTCACTCACTCCCATGGTGTTCTTCATCCATACCTCATAAAGTAAACCTCCATTTCCATGAAGGCTGGTTTTCTGAGTGAGCAGGAAAATATGAACCATCCCAGCAGAAAAACAAGCCATGCCTTTGTGTTAGAGTAAAAAAATAAAACAGCTGAACTGTTGCTTAAAGGTCATTCAATCCTGTGTGGTTCATGTGGTTTTTCCATCTTCAGTTCTTTTCTCTTGATTGTTTGAAACACTGACAGACTGGGAGTAGAATTCAGCTCAAAGTTTAAACACAAATAAGGGAAATAAACTCATCTGACGTCATGTTTAAACAAATGATCTACATTTACCATTACCTGGATACAACTTTCTTAAACATATAGAGTGGGAGTGAATATAACGTCATGACTTTTGAGTTTTGATATTTGTTTCTAATTCAGTTTGGAAAGTATTTCTTATTATTTTGTGTCAGTTTGCTTCCTGTTGTTGACCTACTTCCCACCTTGTTAATATCTGCTCCTCTCTAATTAATTGCACATATCATCTAAGCTATAAAAAACCATCTGAGAAATTCACAACTTCTAATGTAAAGGATCCCTGTACAGAAAGTACTGTGTCATTAGGATTTGAGCCAGCTGCTGCTAATTAGTCATCAGCCAGTGTGAGCACTTGTATAAGCAGAAGTTTGGGCAGTTTGGTGGTCTGGAACATTCAGGTGTTTGCTAACATGATGCCACAAACTTCCCAGAAGCAAAGTCACCGCAAGGTCTGACTGTTCAACGCTCAGAGAAACTGCAAAATACCCAAGAGCTCCATCTCAGACTGCAGGCCTTAGTCAGCATTTTAAAAGTTAAAGTTCATGACATCACAACTAGAAACAGACTGAACAGATGTGGTTCATTTGGAAGGGCTGCTAGGAGACAGCCCTGTCTCTTTAAGAAGAGCAGCAGGGCTTAGATTTACAAAGCTGCATCTGAACGAACCACAAGTTTTCTGGAACAATTTCCTTTGGACAGACAAGACCACAGTAGAGTTGTGTGAACATTATATACAGCAGCACATTTGGAGAAAACCAATCACAGGATGTCAACACAAACAGCTCACACCAACTGTCAGCACGGTGATGGAGGAGTAATGATTTGTGCTTGTTTTACAGCCACTAGACCCGGGCAGCCTGCAGTCACTGAGTAAACCATGAACTCCCCTGTGTACCAAAGTATTCAGGAGTCAAATGTGAAGCCAACTTTAACCATCAACTAAAGTTTGGTTGAAAAAGCCATCAACAGGACAATGATCCCAAGCACAGCAGCAAATTTAAAACAGAACGACTGAAAAAGAAAACACTATAGACCTCAATCTGACTGAGATGCTGTGGTGGTACCTTCAGAGGGCTGTGCATAAATAAATGTCTGTAAATTTCAATGAACTGAAGCAACATTGTGAAGAAGAGTGAGCCAAAATTCATCCACAACCATGTGAGAGACTGAAATGGGACACAACGCCATTACTGGAAATTATTGCTGCAGTTCAGCAATTATGAGGAATACTTTTTTCCTGGACTGCACAGAATCATGGTTAATAATCCAGATCAGATCCTTCTAATTTACCAAACTTTCATTTGTATTTAAATGTTTATGTTTTGGTTATTAAAGTTATTAAACGTACTCTTCAGTAATAAAATTTTTCTTCCATTTGGACTCTATTTTTTCATAATTATTTGAACGCATTTTCTAGGTTTAACCTCATATTTGTGCTGTCAGAGTTATTGTTCCAGATTTGTGGGTACTTTTCTTTGGGAGGAGGCCAAAACGTCTCACCAGTCAGCACCAGTTTGTTTTGTTTGTTTGTTTCTTTACATGTGCAGTAAAAACCGTGTTTGATCATCTGGTCCCTTTTATTGTGAAAAACCATGACACGGCGGAAGTAAACAGTAATCACGTTACAACCCGGAAGAATTGGCTTTCTCTGGTTAACGTTTGAATAGACGAGAATGACCGATTTATCTTCTGGAGAAACGGTTAAACGCGATGCTGCTCCCATCTTGCAGCCTCTCGTAGTCGTTTCTGAGTCCTAATCTTTGGGCCTGGAAGTGGAGGCGGTCGAGTGCGAGCAGCAACGCCCCGATGAGAGCAGGCGGCCCGTCGGAGGGAGAAAAATATCCTCAGTGTGTTTACCAGGCGGTTCAGGGAGGCTGTTTCCCCGCAGTGTGTCGTTAGCTCACCGTGCGGCTGTGCGAGTGGTTCTTCAGACGGAGAGGAAACATGGCTGAGCTGCATGTTGTGGAACCGAGTGGTGCTGGCACCATAGAGCAGCCCGAGCACCGCGACGTCCGGGGCTCGGTGCGCCTGGCGTCGCCCACTCTCATGGTTCCGCCGCGGAGCAGCCAGCTCAGCCCGGGCGGGGTGTCGGGCTGCAGCGGCGGCGGCGGGAGGTCGGTGTTCGGGTTCCCGGTGAAGAGCAATCCCAGCTCCCCGTCCGAGCCGGTGGACAAGCCGGGCTCACGCTGGGTCCGGCTTAACGTCGGCGGTACCTACTTCATCACCACCAAACAGACGCTGTGCAGAGACCCCAAATCTTTCCTGTTCCGCCTGTGTCAGGAAGACCCGGACCTGGACTCTGACAAGGTGACTGGGATGTCAGAAAAACAAATATATACAAGACTGGTTCACACAGCAAAGGAACAAAAAGCTGTAACAGCATAACTGAAAAAAGTAAAGGAAAAAATACATGATATGTATAAATACAAAATACATTTCCTTAGTAGTACCCCTCTGAGGGTATGAGGGTTACTGAAAGTAAAATCAAAAGGCCGTCGGGCGATGACGGCTACAATTCAGATTTAAAAAAGAGAGCGAGAGAATTTACTAGGAAAAAATGTTCTTATTTACAAGAAAAAAAGAATTTAAATTAACAACCATGCAAATTTACAAAAAAAAAAAAAACAAGGAAATTTGAGTGAAAAACTTAGAAATTTACAAAAAAAATGGGGAAATTTATGAGGAAAAAACTGACAAATTTACCAAAAGAAAGTTATAAGCAACAAAAACAGGGAAATGTACAAGACTAAATTTGGCAAACTGATGAGAAAATAAGCACACATTTCTTTTAAAAAATGTAAATGTACAAGAAAAACAGGCACACTTATAAGGGAAGAGGCGAGAGGAATGGCTAATTTATGGTACAAATTCTCTCCTGTCGTTTGTGTTTTGTCTTTTTTCTCTTTCATCACCCAGTCAGTTGGAGCAGATGGCTGCTTCTCCCTTAGCCTGCGCCATTGGAGGTTTCTTCCTGTTAAAAGGGAGTTCTTGGTCATGGGGGATCATCTGATTACTGGGGTTTTTCCTCAGAATTTTGTAAGGTTTCTACCTTTGACTTTTGATTTGACATTTGTTAATGAATTTTATGTTTTGGTGGTTCAGAATCTGACTAGGATGCCACCTGGACGCCTCCTAGGTGAGGTATTTTAGGTATATCCAGCTGGGAGTAGACCAGGAGGACATGCTGGAGAAATGTTTCTCTGCTGGCTTGGGAAAGCCTCTGTGTTCCCCCAGAAGAGCTGGAGGAGTTGGCTAGGGAGAGGGAGGTCAGGGCAACTCTGCTCAAGCCTTGATTATACTCCGTTGCAGACACGGAAAGCTGAAGATCTGATGGAAGTAGTCAGTAATTCTACTTCTTTGAAGTTCAAGCATGTTGACAAAAAAACAGGCAGATACGTGGACATCCACATGGACCCCCGCACTCACCGACTGATGAAATTTACCTCACTTGGATCCAAATGGACTCTAGTGGACTCGCAGACATGGAAAGTATAATGAAGGCTTTAGACTGCAGCTCCCGCTATCTAAAACAAACAGACGAACTATATTTTAAGTTAACAGCTGGTCACGATAGATGGTTGCTACTCCCTGAGTCTGGTACTGATGTTTCTATTGAAAGGGAGTTCTTCCTCCTCACTGTCACCAAGTGCTGCTCATAGAAGATCATCTGATTGTTGGTTTTCTCCCTTGTGGGGACTTTACTGTTTGTTGTGAACTGACACTATATGAATAAAATTGAACTGAATTCTTCTTACAGGATGAGACCGGAGCCTACCTAATCGACAGAGACCCCACGTACTTTGGCCCTATCCTGAATTACCTTCGGCATGGAAAACTGATCATGGATAAGAATCTGGCAGAAGAAGGTAAAAACCAAAAACATAACGCGGTGCTGTCAGTGAACAGCGTCTGAGACACCAAATAATGCATTCATTTGATTTGTGTTTCAGGTGTTCTCGAGGAAGCCGAGTTTTACAACATTGCCTCGCTGGTGAGGCTGGTGAAAGAGAGGATACGGGACAATGAGAATCGGACGTCTCAGGTACATAAAACCAAAATAAGTCTCTGTAATTGACTTTCAAATAGAACCCAAACAGCTTGTAATGTGTTCAAACAAAAAAGTTTGTCTGCGTGCAGATTGTTGATGCTTTGTTAATAACGCTCTGTGTGTCTTTGCCGTGTCCCTCAGGGCCCCGTGAAGCATGTGTATCGAGTACTACAGTGCCAAGAGGAGGAACTCACACAGATGGTCTCAACCATGTCGGACGGTTGGAAGTTTGAGCAGGTGCAGGAAACATTTTTTTAAAAAAATATGTGATCTTTATTTCATGCTTTAGTCATTTCCAAGCTGCAGTTTTAAGCTCCAGTTGACCTTAAATGTATGTCAGCACTGAGGTATTAATTTCCAAACACGAAGGACTGGGGATGGAACGTTTTAATCATGCAGCTACTAAAGGGGCTTTCTTGGTGTTGACCTGAATGTGTCTTCAGTGGGACTGTGCCACATTGTATTGTCCACTAAATTTATAGTCATATGGTGTGTATTTAATCAACCTTTACCAATTTTATTTGACCTCCAAAACATCTGTGTAGAGCCTTAAAACATCTTTGAACCTTATAATAAAGGTGGCGGGTATAAATAACCCATTAACATTACTAATAGCTGTAAATAATTAAAGTCTTTACCACATGTGACTGCTCCACAGAGGGCTATTTATGATTATTTGGTACTTTTGATTATAAAAATACCATATTTATTGCATTTATGAAATTATAGAACTAAAATAACAAAATTTGTTCACAGTTGTGAAGTGGAGGAAAAATGATCTATTAGCATTTTTAGGCCTACTTTGAGACAAATGCTATAAAGCTCTGCAGGAGTTCTACTCATACTTGTGCAGATTAAGTGGAAGGCTTCATTCTCACACACCTAGAGACCGGTTTGTGAATTCCTTGACAACCTACAGTTGCTAAGGGAATCCCTGACCAGTTGGCGAGTGGTTGGTTGCCATCCCTGGTGAAGTCATAAACATGGTGCTGCACCACGAACCTCCATGTGATTGCTTTGGTTGCTCCTAGGTTGCCACTGTTGCCTGAAGTTTGAGTCTGACTCGTCTGGCTGAGTGCTCGTGAAACTTAAAGTGTGATGCAAATCAGAAATGGAGAACGTTTTTCTTCACAGTAAAATTTTGCCTCACAAATCAACATGTTTCAAACGGCACAGCGATGGTCTCTGTTTCCAGTTTGCACGGCACTTTTTCAAGTTTCCACTCCACCAGCAGTTTCCAAGTGTTTGCAGACAAGTCCCTCTCTTCCAAATGGGCAAGTGCAGCAACCCAGAACCCAGAGCAGTCAGAAGGACGTTCTTGGTCCAGCACTCTATTTCTCTTTGAGCCAATTTTACCCAGCCGATCTCTAGCCCTGTGGGACTGAAGCCTAACCCAGACACAGGTGTGTGATTATGTCCGGCACATCAGTGCAGGGGCTTTCAGTTTATCAGTTTATACAGAGGGAGATGCTGCAGCTGCTTGGAAAGACTTTCTGGAGAAAACTCTCTGCTTCAGTATGCTTCAGCAGTATTCTTCTCCTTCATTCAGGAGAATACTGCAGTGAGTCCAGCACACCCACCAGCATAATCAGTGATGGGGGTATTGTGACGTCACATTTGGTGCTCAACAAAACCATAAATGAGGCATAAGCAGCAGCATTTGCTGTGGAAACAGACAAATCTGTCCACACACTGCTTTTCTTATCTTCCTTGGTGACTTTAGTATCTTTTGGTTTCGAAGGCATACCTGGGGGACTGAGAACTAGAGGAATTAAGGTGCAGGCGGTAGACGGAGTCCATGACAACCAATTTTCACAGCTGGAGAATTTAAAGACTCTTTCATCAGTGATAAATAAAAAAAAAAATCCACCTTGATATAAATTTTTTGTCAAAGCTACGGAGAGCCACAGGAGTTCACGAGCTGCAGGTTCATCATCTTTGATCTAGTTTAAAAAACAGGGCTCATAAAGACACTAAAAATAGGTACAGTGATATTAGTCTGTATTGGCCTTTCTGACAGGTAATATCTGCTGATATCAGAGGCTGTGTTTATCTGTTGTATCACTTTTGTCCAGGCTGAATGTTGAAAAGCTCAAAGGCCTTAAAACCCATTCAGTTATTTTTTTATGATAAAAATTTCTTTGTTTGATGATTTTTATTTTAGCCATAATCAGCAGTTTTTGGAAAACAACAACAACCAAAAATGTAGTTTGTAGTTTAATAAAAGTCCTTTGGTTGGGTCATAATAATATGATCATTTATGATTCTTCTATAGCATGTAAGCTGGATTAGTGTTTTAGTTATTAGTGATTAGTGTTCCAGATGTTTATAATTGCTGTGAAACACACAGACATACATGATGTACAACAAATTTATGTTCCTAAATTAAGGTGTATATAAAAAAGATATTTTGTATTATGAGAACAGTTTTAAAACATCAGCCACTGATAAAATGATTTCTTCTGTGCCAGCATTAGTAAGACTGGACGTGTAGGGTGTGAAAGTTTCTGGAGTGGAGGCTCTAACTGTCTCTTTTAACCCTCAGCTCATAAGCATCGGCTCCTCGTATAACTATGGCAACGAGGACCAGGCAGAATTTCTGTGTGTAGTTTCCCGGGAACTCAACAACTCCACTAACGGCATTGTCATCGAGCCCACTGAGAAGGCCAAGGTGAGCCAATGTTTTGTACTGTTCTGCCTGGAAATCTCACGACAGGGCCAAAAACTGCAGATCCTGTTTGTATGTTAAAGCCTGGATTATCCCACCGCCCTGTGCCACAGAGGCTGAAGGATACGTGTGGAGGGTCCTTGGCATCTTTGATGTCATTCACTGATTGTGTGAATTACAGCACCAGATTTGTATTTGTCTGCCCAAAAGTATCATGCCT
This sequence comes from Archocentrus centrarchus, assembly GCF_007364275.1. Lineage (NCBI taxonomy): Eukaryota > Metazoa > Chordata > Actinopteri > Cichliformes > Cichlidae > Archocentrus > Archocentrus centrarchus. Next base: position 26,784,416 of record NC_044364.1, read on the forward strand.
GACAGTTTGAATCAATGTCTAAGCATTTTATAAAAAATATCTCCAGGTTGTATTTTTTATGAATCAAGGCTGTAGTGAAATAGTCCAAATAACTACAGTGATCCCTCACCTATCGCAGGGGTTACGTTCCAGAGACCCCCGCAATAGGTGAAAATCCGCGAAGTAGTGGTGTTATTTTTATTTTATTATTTATATATATTTTCAGGCTTTCCCACACTCCTATAAATCTTTCCCACTCTATTATAAACACTTCATATGCTCTTAAACACTGTCTACACTCTTAAACCTATGTAATTTTAACAACATGTAAAATTCTATATTGATCCAAAATCCCGCGACATAGCAAAAACTCCACGATACATTTACATTTTTTTTTTTAAAAAAAAGCAAACAAAAAAACACGATGCAGCAAAGCCGCAATAAGTGAGCTGCAATATAGCGAGGGACAACTGTGCTTCCTGCTTCTTTTGCATAATCACTTTTTCTTGACCTCAAAAATGTCAGAGAATCTGCTCTTACACTAGACTCCTTAAGAATGTGACCACATGTGGTTGATTTGAGTCTATTGTGTTTAAACCCAGTGTAGTGTCCCAAAGATGGTCTACAAAGAGATGCTTTACTCCATGAAGTGTTTCCTGCAGGTCATATAAAAGAAAATATCACTTCATTATCAAGTTTGTAATTCTAAAGAAAAGGGAGTGAAACAGCCTTTGAAGTGTCAAATTAAGCCTAATCAAACTAAGAAGCCCATGTTTAAGGTGGAGCTGTGTAATAAATGTGTTATACAAGACATTCAATAGGAAGTACGGCTTTCTGTGGATGTGATGCAGGCAGTCACCTTTCCACCTGTCTCTCCATTCCTGGATGAGTGCAGCCTGCAGATCTGCAGTGGTCATTGGCTGTGATGCACTCATGGACACACAGTGCTGCAGCATTAACTAACATCAGTCAGCCAGAGCTGACAACTACTCACAGAACATGTTTGGGTCTAACGGAATAAAATGATGTACTGAGAGATGGGTTTAAAACAAAGATTTCATGACATGGAATTTTTTGACTGGTAGATTTTCTATTCCCACTGGAGAGATGATTCAGAGTAACTCCTCTCTTCATGAAGGTTTTCTGTGACTGAAGTCCACAGATCCATTTTCTTCCACTTATCCTGTTCAGGGTTGCGGGGGGGCTGGAGCCTATCCCAGCTGTCATAGGTCGAGAGGCTGGGTACACCGGCCTGTCGCAGGGCTAACACAGAGACACAGACAACCATTCACACTCACATTCACACCTATGGGCAATTTAGAATCACCAGTTAACCTAACCCCACTAAGTACATGTCTTTGGACTGTGGGAGGAAACTGGAGTACTCAGAGGAAACCCACACAGACACAGGGAGAACATGCAGACTCCTAAAGGCAGCAATACAGCAACCAACTTAAATAATGAAAACCTTAAACTCAAATGAATCAGCAGGTTATGGCATGTAAAACACTTTTAATGAACATTTACATGCCAATGATGGTGTGTTGCTTTAAATAATAATGGGACAGGATTATGCCCTTTCCTTCTTTTTTTTTTTTTTTTAATTTATTTGCCCTTTCCTTTAATAAAGGATGTTGTTCCAGTGTATCTCCTACTAAAGGAGGTAATAAAGGTAGCACTGAAGCTACTTTTCTCAGTGTTTAATATACTTCCAGCTCACGTGATTCAGTTAGGAACCTTCCTAATGAAAATATTTGAGTATTTGAACCATAACCCATTTATTGCCAGACTGGTCACAGCAGACTTACTGCAGTTTCTAAACAGTTCGACTTGGTGGAAAGCTCAGATGTTATACTCACTCTAGCTCGATTTATTGTGCTGTATTAAATACTTAATGTGGAAACAGCAACAAATGCAGCAGCTAAATATAACTGCATGGATAAGGTGCAGCTCAGCTAGAAATAGTCCATGTGCTGGGAGGCAGGATGCCACAAAAGTCGAGAACCTTCTGAACTGTTCTGAGCCACTGTTGTGTGTTTGAATAATTTATCACTTGTTTTTCTCCATGTCTTCATAATTCTTACCTGCGTGGGAGTGAGTGCTTATAGTAATCTGTAAGATTATTTTCAGTCTAGATAACAAGAACACCTTGGTTATAAATTGACATTTAATACCATATCATATCCATCAAAGCAAATGAAAGACTCAGATTTCATTCACACTTACTGTGTGTGAGATATGGAACTGAGTCAGTTTGGTTTGTCAAGGAGAGTATGTTTTTCATTGTCCATGAGTATAAAATGCATTTACAGACCAAATATTCATTTTAAACTGTTTTATTAAACGTGGACATGATTTCTGGGCTTGTGAAAGTGAAGCCAAAAGGCCTGCATTCTCGCAAATGGCCAGCAGGGGCACTCCTCCAGTCTCATTGTATACAAGTCTTTGCGAAAATGATTCCTACTTCCCATTTGAGCTATGACTTCAGTGAGCACTTTCCAAATAAGTTAATCGCTAGTTTCAAATCTTATTTCATCCAGCATGGCACTCATTTGGAAATTGTGGTCCCGTTCTTCCCTCACCCCAACCAGTCGTGGCAGATGACTGCCCCGACATGAGCCTGGATCTGCTGGAGGTTTCTTCCTGTTAAAAGGGTGTTTTTCTTTCTCGCTGTCACCAAGTGCTTGCTCATAGGCGATTGTCTGATTGTTGCAGTTTTCTCGCTTTCTTTACCATACAATGTAAAGTGCCTTGAGGTGACTCTTGTGATTTGGGGCTATATAGTAATTGAATTGAATTTAGAGTAAACCAGGTGATAAAGCAGGATAAGATTTAAGTTGTGGCTACATTTGGATTTACAAATCTTTGAGAGAGTTCTTCATGTTCAATAAAAGATGGTGTCCAAGATCTTTTAGATACACTCTATGGAATTTACTGTACTTTTTTCTTTCAAGCTTTTCAGCTGTACATTTTAGAGTGATCATCTATTTATAAAGGAAAGTTTTCAGTTCGAAGGAAAAATGCCCATTGGAAGAAAGGCTGAGCTGTTCCAGTTAAGCACCCATGCTGGGAAAAGTGGCTATTCTGTATCTGAAATATAATGTTCCTTTTTTACCGCTTAAATAAATTGGGGTAAAAGAAAATCTCGGCACTCATGAGTGAGTGGGAAGTTACACAGGAAGACAAATACTGTAGAAACACTGCAGCGCACAGTCTGTCTGCTTAAATATTTACTGGATTACCATAGGACTGCAACGATTCATTGAATTAGTTGATTACAATGCAGATTTTTTTTTGCTTCGAGGCTTCGTTTGGACTCTGTAGAGCTCACCATGTAAACGCAAGTGTTTCACCCACATTAGTGACTAAATAGACCTGCAGTTCAAACATATTTAGAAGCACACGTGTGAATAAAAAGAATGACAGCATTAAGCCCATGCAGTTTTCTCAACAGCATCCAAAACAGCAGCGGTTGTTTCTGTGATCGCCAGGGAAAGCTTTGTTGGTTAGAATGCTGGCTGCATCCTTCATCAAACCACCTGATCAGCAAACTCCAGTGTGAAGAAATGAGCCCTCTGCAGCTGCTCCATCCACACAGCAAAAAATCTACATTAAAGCTATAGAAGTTCAAACATGCAGACGAACTGTTAACTCAGTTTGACACCATGTTTAAATCAGTCTGACAGCAGCCGTCCTGCTGTATATGCAGTGATACCTGCAGCAAGCAAGGGCCAGTGGGTGTCCTAGACCATATTTATTTTAAATGGACTAGTTCTTATATAACACTTTTCTAAACACTCAAAGCACGTACACAACATGTTTACATTTACCCCATTCATACAAGCACTTCCATGATTATCTAAGCGAAGTGCTTTTTATTACCTACCATTCACACACATTCACACTCCAACAGTTGTGTCGGAGAGCAATTTAGGGTTAAGTATCTTGCCCAAGGATACATTGGCATGCAACCTGGAGTAGCCAGGATTCGAACCGCTGACCTTCCGATCAGTACCTGCGCTACCTCCTGAGCTACAGCCACCAGCTACAGCTTTAGTATCATTATTTATTTATCATTATTTCAGATTTATGTTCATATAAACGTTAATTAATTATATAAATTTTATTATATTTATATTTTAAAATATAAAAATAAAAGTGTTTTGTTTTTTTTTTTCCCTCATGCCAGTAAAACGTGGACCAGTAAAACTCTGAGCTACTGACCCTGTGCTGTTAGGCTGGATGCTGAATTATTATTAACATTAATTATTAACATGTACACCTATCAGAACGTCTGTTTCTGCAGCAGGAAACGCTTCAAAGCTCAGGACAGACCTGAGAACGCTGATATGCTCACTTTGCTTTATTACACTAACCACATGCTCCTTTAAAGGCTCACAGGCACGCATACTCACTTATTCACTAGCACACAGAAACAGGCAGACGCACACAACTCACACATGTACACACACATGCATGCACAAAAACACACGCACACACAACAAATCTCCCTCATCCAGGAGACAAAATGCTTTTTTTTTCCCTCTTCTAATTCCAAGAAGACCGTAAAGGCTATTTTATTTTAGGTTGTGTGTATTTCCTATTTATTTTTGCATTTAAATGATTTCTTTAAAATCTGATTTTAATATGACACAAACACAATGAAATGCAGTTAAACTATTGTTCCATTTTAGAAATAAGCAGCTCATTTTAAAATGCCTGTGTTTTTCACTTTTGAATATTTATTATTCCTCATTCATAAGACAAAAGATTTCTTATCCAATTACTCGATGGAATAATCAATACTTGATTATTGAAATAATCAATAGCCCTTCAGACAGACCCTTCAGTCTGTCTGACGCTCTCTTTGTGGCATATAGTTTCTGAAGGAAATAAATATTACAGACTGCTGTCTGCATGAATCCAAACACCACTACTTTTCCTATCAGTACAATCATCATTTAATCCATGTACTGAGAGGAACTTCTGAAAAAACATGGTTGCTATCAACACTTGAAAATATTTTTTTTTTTTCTTCATTTTTTTTTATTGCAAAAAATTCCTGAAAATTCAAATATTTAAGTGCTTTTTAAAAGCTCTCTCTTAAATGCCTTGTTTGCCTTTTTTGTTCCTTCACAGATCCTTCAAGAGCGAGGCTCGCGGATGTGAAGAGATCCTGAACTTAACAATTTATGAGCAACAACCACATGAACATTTTCTTCACTTTTCATCAATCTCCTGCCACCTTTTTATCATCATCATCATCAGCCCACTTCCTTCTCCTCTGGTGTGCCTTTCCACAGCGGGGGCTGCCTGGCGCCTTCCCTGTCCTCCAGCACTGGTTTATCTTCTTGTTTCTTCTGCTCCACTTCGAAAGAGAGGTGAAAGGTTCAGGTGTTTTCCACGTTACAGCTTTTTAGTGGGCAGTGTGACAGAGGCGCAGGCTACGCTGCTGATTGTAGCCTCTTGTTGCTCTCAGTTGGATGGACAGAGCTACCAGAAATCATCTCCATCTTCATTTTGGATCTCCATCGCTGTTATAAGACAGGATACTTCCTCTTGGCTTACACATTTGGCTGTTGATTTAGCAGAAACCTCCTCAGGACTCTCAAAGACATAAAGGAATGGAAACACTCCACTGACTGACGGAGGAAGCATCGACTCCTCTGCAGGTGGAGGCCGAGACAGAGCAGTCACAGGTGGATGATGCAGGGACCGATCGCTCCTCATGAGCTAACCTGGAGCAGCATCTCTTCAGTGAACCACGAAATCTCCAGTGGCTCCTTTTGATCTGTAAGAAAAAAAGAAAACAAATGACTAAAAAAAAGACTTACCTACACTAGTGTACAATTTGTCAAGGCATGTGAGGAATCTATATAAATCTATATAGGCTACATGATGAAATTATATGAAAATTTGAATGCAAGTGGTGTAATTATTGATTTCTGTATCATAGTTGTCATATATTCACATATTCTGGTGGTTGACTCGATTGAAGTGATGGAGAAAATATCAGTTTTCCTGCCCGCTAACACGGGTGTGAGTTTGTGTTTGCAGTGCCTCTCTGCTTTCTGTTCACGACTGAAACATCACCAGTTTTTCAGCTGCACGTTTTCTGTAATGTTCGTCAAAAAAAAGAAGATAACATCAGTAACTTTTCTCTTAAATATCCGACTTTGATCTATTGCATATCTTAAAATTGTAATTAGGGACAAGGAAAACTGCTGTCATTGCCATTTGTCCAAGCGAGCGTGGCGTGACTGGGGTTGGACCGTGGCCAGTCTGTATGCTGCCTCAAAACCCTGAAACACCCTTCCCTCTCTGGCCTTGTGCTATTCTCTTTGCCAATATTCGCTCACTTTGCAGCTGCCTCTTGTTGCCACACCCAAACAACTGTGTTGTCTTACACTCTGCAGCACTTGTAGCAACCGTGGCGCAAGCTACGCTGTACCGCTCATGCTTAAAGTCCCGAGGTACCTGAATATTACGCGCTGTTAGTGACGCTGCATGATGGGAAGTGACTTCAGTTTTTCGGAGCTCGAGAGTGAAGCCTTAGGAGTTTGGCTGAAGTGTGTTGTTCTTGTGCTCAACATTAAGTTGCTATGTGATTGTGCTGTTTTTGATACTTTCAAAAACACTACAACAACATAGAAAAATACTTTGTATAAGCCAGATTTCACAATTGCTGCCCCCATTTATAGTTCTGCAATAAAAGGAAAATATCACATGTAAGCTTGATTTATACTTCCACGCCAACTGTAACTGTACTTCATGGCAATGCTGACCACAGCAGCTTCTTGGTAGTAAATACATCATACTGATTTTGCAAAGGTAACGCACATTATGGATTGTAATTGTGTTCTACTTTTCTCCAATGCTAATGCAGTAGCCGGTAATCTGCCCACGTAGCCATCTGCCATTTTCTTGTTTTCATAGCTCAACCAATCCATGTATTGACTAAGTAAATTTAATATTTATTAGCTCTAAATCCAACATAATTAACTCAGTCTCACTTGCCATTGTTTGAGGAATACATTAGTGGCATAAAAACCCCACCAGTGCACAGCTATGAATGCTAACAACAGCTTAGCGTCTGCATAGATTTAATTCAGGAGTATAAGTCAAGCTTTAATCTGTACATGCAACTGGCATGTACTAGAGCTAAAATGGTGATTTGTCAGTTGACAGAAAAGTGAAAGGGGACCCGTTCTGCTAATTTCCAGCTCTAGATTTTTATTCTTGAGCTTTGCATGAGTCTCATTTCAGAATAATCCTTATTATCTTATATGGGGCCTTGGTGCAGCCCCTCAGCTCATCCTCGAACTGCAACTGTTTTAGGTCCCATATAAACTTGAAGCTGACTTTATTCTGATTGGCTGCCCCTCATAAAGGGAAAAACTTCCTGATGATCATATTAGGAATAGTCAAACCAACTGACATAATACGGGGTCAAAAGTAGAAAAAGCTGTATGAAGCTGAACTTGTGGCTCACAGGGATTATTTGTATATTATGCTGATTTCAGTATCGTAATCATATATAGATGAGCAAAAAAGAGGAAAAGCACAGTAGGTCCCCTTTAATCTGCCACAGCTGAATACCAAGTCATTTATCAAGCAGAAATTGCCACTGATTTTTAATTTTCTGTGCTTTTTTTATATTTGTGTGGATTTAATATAGTCTGTGTATCTCTAATTTGCAAACGTCGCATAATAACAATTTTCAAACATTTCTAGTATCCAGAAGTATAAAAAGGGTTCACATGCCTTGTCAAAATGAGTTCTATAGTCACATTTATATTTTTAAAAAATGCTTTCTTTAGTATTTCTGCTTCATCAGTGACTCAGATTTATTTATTCTGTCAGTGACTAATCATTTCACCATCTGGGGTAAATGCAGCCTGTTAATGTGAGCAACTTAATGCAAAGTTTGAGCCATATTTACACATATCAGAAAGAGAACTGAGAATCGTTTTGTTCATGTCTCAGTCCAAGCTGAGGAGTTTTCACGACACTTATACTGACATTGACCCCTTTGATAACCCATCCTTTGTAAAGAATTTATTTGATGCAGTTATGTTGTACCACGCATGAAGAAAAATAATGCATTTTAATGGGGAAAAAATGGTACCTTTTGCTGTTATCATGCTCCCTGGTTTTTACCCGTATTGAGTGTGTGTTGTGCCGTTTTCTTCTGTAAACCAGAATAATGAGCAGACTTTGTACTGCTAAAAAATGCCCAAACGTGTCATTCAGGAGCACTTTTATTTCCCACTTGTTCTCTTGGCCCGTTCAAAGCACCTTGGATGTTCTTTCCTTTCGTCTGTGTCCAGTGTTGTGCCTTTGACCTGTGTTGTGCACAGTTGTACTCCCCTCTTATCATAACTGCCTCTCATACCTTTAAAAAAAAAAAAAAAACGCCAGGAGGCACCTACCTGAGGCATCATGTGTACACTGTCTATCTTGGTTTTTACTGTGTTTCAGTAAGAGGTGAGCCAAACTGAACCTTGGCATTATTTTATTATATATAAATTTGCAAACAGCTGCTTTCTTTGTGCCATTGCTTTGGAGCTAAATCCAACCACAGTCCCTTACACTCCTGGAGATTTAAAATATCTGCTGTGGTGGTGGTGGTGTGTTGGCATTATTGGTGGAGTGGACAACAGGAGGTCCAGTCCAGGCAGGTTTCCCTCTTCTGCTTATATCTTAGTAAAACTCCAGAAATGCACTTGGAAATTGATTTCCCTTCAAACTTGCCATAATGCAGCAGCTTCTTTTCTCCTTGACTTGCATGCTGAAGCTCTCTACAAAGGTCCCACTTTAGGTATTTGTAATCAATGTTCAGAGCCCTTAATGTATCCTTGTGAGCCCTGGTTTGGTCTCATCATGGTTGCATAGTTTGGTGGTTCCCAACTTCAGATTTTTTTTTCTTTTAGATTTTCCTCAGTCATTGCTTTTATTATTGCGTTTATTATTAATTAACAGCTTTGTGTTAATCCAGTTATATCATTTATTTACCGTTATAAGTGTTAGCATGTTAATGTTATCACTGAGGTAGCCACACTGACATTTTGTAATAACTAGTAAGGCTGTAGATTTATTTTATAATTCAGCTGAATTAGAAAAAATGCAAAAACTAAAACAGGATAAAACCGCAGTTTTTAGATTGTTAACTGCTAGCCATACGTTAAACCAGTGACATCAGCATTTTTTTTATTGTGAAAGTGTTAGCATGTTGAAGTTAGCTCTTAATTTGATTTTTCCTTAGTGTTACTTGAGGGATTAAACTCTTCATATAAGATATTTTGTTTGAAATGGGTACAAACCACAAAAATATGCAACCAAAAAAGTTGGGAACATCTGACCTAGATAAATTCTACAGTATACCTAATATTAATAAATAATTACCCAAACCACCTTTTTTTTTTTTTTTTTTTTTTTTTAAATAAGAAAGACAACTTTCAACCACTAGTTTTTACTTGTACCTGCACTAGTTACTCTACAAATAATCTGCAATGTTAATAAATCTGCAAAAAATATATATCTAGTGTTCGGGCACATGAAAACATGAGAGCATGCATTGTACTAGAGATGTCGTATACTGGATTTTGTCTGACCTCTGTGTTAGTGCAAATTGTATGTGATGCATGGTGGGGGGAAGCAGAGGGAAGGCATGGCTCTGTGGTTTGTAGGTGTAGATTTCTTATGTGGAACAGTTGGTCTACAACTTGATATATTCTCTACTCACAAGTTCCATTTCTTTGTCATTTTTGTATCTTTGTCATGTCGGTTTAACTTTAACGGTAGAAAGAATAGCTAGCTTTAAACACATATTACCCAGCCGATAAGACTGCAGACCTTTCAACCTAGCCCCCCAAACCTTGGTTTAAATAGCATTTATGCGACCTGCAGGTCAACACGCAACAAAAAAGAAAAGAAAAAAGTTTTTTTTAAATTTCATGGATCATTTTGCCAGTTAATCTGTAAACACCTGCATGCGTTTGTGGACATGCACACTTGTACACTCATTTAGACGTATTGATAATGTCACCTATTAACTTACTTTGTGTTCATTTATCAACAGTATTGATGTCAAATGTGAATATCGTCAACTGAGACTGTGGAGAAATGTCTGGAAGCCAACAAAACATTTTGTCTGATCGATTGTTTCACTTTTATTTATTTTATATTTTTTGAATTTTGTCTACCGATGTTTCTTTACATGTAACAATTTTAACAAAAACCCAGTCTGGTTTTTAATCATAAAATGTGTCTGTTTTAAACTGTAGCTCACTGACTATTTATTGGTTCCTTTGTGGATTTTTAAAAAATTAAACAAGGTGAAGTTTTTAACAATAGCATAATGAGAAGTTTAGAAAATTGTGTTTTCAAAGGGTTTATCTGTTTACAGTCCCATCATGTTACATGCAGAAATAATCCGTTTATTTATTGTAAATGTTAAACAATTTGGATGTAAGAAACCAAGCCTAAGACGCACCGATTGGCCACAACATTAAAACCACCTAACTAGTATTATCTAGGTCTCCTTCATGACAAAACAGTCCTGATTAGTCTGGGCATGGACACAGGACCACAGCAGGTTTCCAGCAGTCTCTGGAAATGGGCCTTTGGCAGCAAATCCTTTGGGTTTTGGAGAATGGGCACTCCATAGGCCAGCATTTTTTCTGGGTGTCCCTTCAATTGGATTGGGATATGTGGAGTCTGGATGTTGGGTTGACATTGGACATCGGAGTACATAAGTCCCTTAAATTTGCATTCTGTTTAATGACCAGCAGGGGGTGACCCTTGTAGTTGCAGATGGACTTCTGCTATAGAAGTCTACTGAGGTTTCTCATGTGATGTCATGTGCACATTGTTCAAGATCTCTGACATATTGGACATGATACAACCACCAGTTGCACAGGAAACATATATTACCTGAGTAGATGACAGTGTTTCCTGGAGGCTGCTGGTTCTTACTGGGTATAATCATTTATAATTGTTAAAAGTCCGTGCCCTCATTTGGCACTACGTTACCCATGATGCACCTGTTTACTTTGTAGTTCTACTCGCTCGTAGGTAGCCAGGTTTGTGTGCTTCGGTGGGGCTCAGTGCCGTGAGAACAGCATCCACGGAGCAGGAATCGCCATCCACTGCCAATCCCCTTTTAACCTTGTGTGTATGAGTGCTGTGTGCGTTCTTATGATGTAAGTATAGTTTTTTGACCCAAATTGGTGTTTATTTTAGGTATTAGCTCAGGTGGTAAAATTGTCCTCGTATCTTATCCGCCTACTGCTTCTGCATTGGCTTACTTAAGACAATAACTTAAGTTCTGTATTATATTTTGACAAGTATGCCCTGATTATAATAGCAACTGTTAGATTTACCGTTCATTTCACTTTCTGATAATTTTCGTCACGTGGCGTATACGGCACTTAGTCGATAATTCATGTGTGGTGTTATGTTGCCCTCTATGGGATTTTCAGTGCTACTGCAGGTCATTTTCATACTGCATCCATGTGAAGCTGTAGTCCACTGATATGGTTATTAATATACACTTTATTGTTCGCTTTCTGTTTCAGATGACCACACACACACACACCCACACACGCACACCTTTACGCACCTAGAAATACTTACAACAACCTCTGTACCCTCATCATTTCCCATGTACCTGCTTCTATCGCCTCCTCAATAAACCCTCTAAGCGGCACCACTGGAGTTGGCCTATTCCTTCTGACCGAGGAAGATTCAGTTGACGAGCGATCCGCAATCAGCACACATTAGACGCACACAGTCTCTTACAAGTGGTCCTTCGAGCCGGATGTGCTTATTGGTTGGATCAACAACATGGCAACTCCCAAGGATAAAGCTTCTCAGGAAAAGAGTCATAAGCACAGTCCCCGTCCACACAGGAACAGGAAGCTTCCGGGACATCTGGCGGAATATGAGCATGACGTACCTGATCCAGAGGAGTCAGAGTCATCTACCAGCAGCAGTTCAGAGGAACCTAACAAGGAGAAGATGCGAAGATGGGAGAAGATGGAGGCCGTTTTGGGCAGAGTACTGGAAACGATGAGTGAGATGCAAGTCACTATGAAGGAGACCAGTGGCACACTAACCAAGCGTGTGGAGCAACTGGAGCGAACATGTAAGTCATGCAGCCCTCTCCTGCCACATGCTCATGCTCCACGACATGATAGAGCAGAATCCCTTCCTGCATTCCTTCTAACACCACAGCCTAGCAGTGTGGGCATGCACAACAGCCGTGGCCCTGATCAGCTGAACACCCTGGCACCAGAAAGGCAGGGCAACAGAACACCAGTGAACCTACTGAGGCCAATAGAACCGGCTGCACCCTTACCAACACAGCAGGCAAACCTCTTCGTGCAGTCAGCACCATGGCCAGCTTCACGGCCTCTAAGCTTGATTAACCAGCCAGCACTATCGCTACTGGAAGTTCAGTCAGCTCCACAGTCAGATGCAGCTGAAGCACCACAGCAGATGATTCAGCCACGGCCAGAGCCTCAACCTGTACTTCAACCCAGAGGGAATACGGCCTTCCAGTCTGTAGGTCAGCCTGTACTTCAGCCCGCTCCATCGCCAAGGGGCCCTCCAGTTTATCCAGGTATCCAGGTAGCGTCGTTACCAGCTCCACCTCCTAGAGTGTATCATATGATACAGCCTGCTCTACAACCTGTCATTCAAGTAGCACAATCCATGCCGCTCCGGAGGTGCGAACCGCATCAGACTGAGTCCCTATACAGTCAGAGGTACCAACATCCACAGCCTCCAAGCAGCTCCAACCAGATACACTCTGCACCACCAGACCCCTACCCAGCTTCTGCTACACCCCGGTATCAGCCACCACAGGGAGTGGCAGCACAGCAGACCTATAGCCAGCATTATGCAGCTGCACTTGCTGATTCGGCTAACCACGACTCTGCTGCCTCTCGATCACCGCCTGCTGCATAACATGCACCAGCCCCCCTATTTCCTACGGCGGAAGTTAACCATCCAAACCTGATGGAGATGACTGTTGCATCATCATATGGCATTCCAAAGCCAAGACTGGTAACATTTAAATCAGGGAAAGAGAGTGATTTTGCACTATTGAAGAAAGGACTGGACAGCCTACTCAGGCCTCATGCACACCTCACAGAGGAATATAAATATCACATCCTGCTGGATCATCTCGAGCATCCATGTGCTTTACAAGTGGCCAGGCGCTATATCCATGACCGCACTCCCTACACTAGTGCAATTCAGGCTTTGGAGCAGAGATATGGACAGCCTAGACAGTTGGTCCAGAGTGAACTCAGTGCTATACTTAACTGCTTGCCTATTAAGGCAGGTGACCCTCAAGCATTTGAAGATTTCTCCCTGGCAGTATCTAGCCTAGTAGGTCTCCTCAGTACTATGGACGATGTAGCAGCCAGTGAGCTCCAGTGCGGTTCACATGTAGACAGGTTACTCACCAAACTCCCTCCTAGCTACAGAGACAGCTTCATTGAGTACTGTATCACACGTGGCATCATACGCACTGGCAGTAGCCGCACATACAACATGTATGACCTCTCTGAATGGCTCGAGCGCAAGTCCCAAGTTCTTCAGCTGTCAAGGCAAGCCACTCAGCTACAGTCATCAGACAGACCACGCCCAGAGAGGAGTAACCCCCGAGCCTCCGCAGGGTCTAAAGCAATGAGTAAGTCCACATCCATATACTATGGCTCAGATCCTACTCAGACACAGCCAAAGACGGACACTAAGGCACAAGCTATTAATCCTTCTTCCCCTTGTAAGAAGAGACAGAAGTTTAAGCCATATTGCCCATACTGTGAAGGAACAGAGCACTACCTCAGTGGCTGTGTAGACTTTAAGAAACTAGACCTCACAGCTGTAGCCACCTGGCTAAAGGATAAGTCCAAATGCTGGCGCTGTGGCCGTAAACACACTCCGGAGCAGTGCACTCTGAAGAAGCTGTGCAGCACCTGTGGAGAACAGCACTTATTAGTGCTTCATGACCTGGCTGAAGCTAGGAGGCGGGACCCTAACATCCTAACAGTGAGCACCAGCAGAGTGTTTCTGGATCCGGTCAGTCACTCTGGCCGGGTGATGCTCAAGGTTGTGCCCATCCAGTTACACCATCAAAGGAAATCTCTGAACACATATGCTCTCCTCGATGATGGATCAGAGAAAACCATCATACTCCCAGCTGCAGTTAAGTTATTAGGCTTATCCCCAGACGAGGAAACACTGTCTCTGCGCACCATCCGTCAAGATGTGATTCATATAAATGGAGGCTACATCTCATTCCAAGTGTCTCCCAAGGCTAAACCCAAGATACGTTATAACATCACACGTGCCTTTACTGCCCAACAGCTCAGCCTAGCTGAACAGTCATGTCCAGTGGAGCTCTTGAAGGAGAAGTATCGCCACCTACGGCAAGTGCAGGTTGAGGGATTCAACCGGATACAGCCTCTAGTGTTAATCGGTTCAGATAACGCTCACCTAATAACTCCTGTCCGTCCAGTCCTGCGTGGCCCAGCCCATGGACCTGTCGCTGTTTGCACCAAGCTAGGGTGGGCCATCCAAGGTCCAAGCAGTAGCATGCCTACACAGCAAGGGGAGGCGCACTGCCTGAACATATCATGCCTTTCTCCTGCCGAAGCCCTGCATCAGGATGTACAACGTCTGTGGCAACTAGATGCTCCCATACATAGACCCGAGAAGGAGGTCACGCGCTCAAAGGAGGACAGACAGGCCATAGCCATGTTGGAGGCCAAGACCATCAGGGTACCTGTGAACGGTGTAGAGAGATATGCCACCCCCCTGCTGAGGAAGAAGGACTTTCCGCTGATGCACGTCCCTCCTGACGTAGTTAAAGGCCTGCTGAGATCCACAGAGCGTAAGCTGATTAAACATCCTGATCTGGCTCTCACCTACAACCAGGAGATCAAGAGGTTGGTAGATTCCGGTTATGTGGTGAAGTTGACTCCAGAAGAGATCCATGGCTCTACTGAATCTTGGTATGTACCACACCACATTGTGCATCATAACAACAAGGCACGAGTAGTCTTCAACTGCTCCTTTGAGTTCCAAGGGAACGTCCTTAATCACTACCTCCTGCCCGGCCCTCCTCTGGGGCCTACACTGCTGGGTGTACTCCTCCGGTTCCGCCAGTATTCGGTGGCAGTGAGCGGAGACATAAAAGCCATGTTTCACCAGATCTGCCTGCTTCCTGAAGACTGCCCCCTGCTACGGTTCCTGTGGAGAGATGGTGAAACAGAGAGGCCCCCAGACGTATATGAGTGGAGAGTCTTACCTTTTGGGACAACGTGTAGCCCCTGCTGTGCTACATTCGCCCTTCAGAGGCATGTGAAGGACCACAGAGACACCCACAAAGACATCTATGACTCTGTCCACACAGCCTTCTATGTAGACAACTGCCTGCAGTCCCTTTCTACCCCACAAGAGGCCAAGTTACTCATTGACAGAATGAGAGAGCTGCTCCTCCAAGGTGGATTTGAGATACGACAGTGGGCCAGCAACCTCCCTGAGGTGGTTGCCCATCTGCCCAGCACGGCCAGGTCAGAAAGCTGTGAACTGTGGTTAAACTTCAAAAGCCTCGATCCACAGGAGTCAACATTGGGTCTCAGCTGGCACTGCCCAACTGATGTCCTGGGATACAAGCACCGCCCAGTGTCCTACACGACGGTCACACTGCGCAATATTTACAAAGTGCTCGCCAGTCAGTATGACCCATTGGGTTATATCTCCCCCTACACCACAAGAGCAAAGCACATTGTGCAGGCCCTGTGGAACACAGAGAGAGGATGGGATGAGCCCATAGAAGGAAACCTGCTTCATTCCTGGCTCGAATGGGAGAAGGAACTGCCTAATCTCCAGCATATCACCATCCCTCGATGCTATAGTCCTTTTCACAACAGCAGCGGTGCTACATATGAGGCTCACATCTTCTGTGACGCCTCTGAGAGGTCCTATGGAGCAGTGGCTTATCTCAGAGTAACAGAGCAGCAGGCACACATCTCCACCTCCTTCATCATGGCACGTTCAAGAGTTGCACCCCGCAAACAGGTGTCAATTCCCAGACTGGAGCTGTGTGCAGCGTTGACGGGAGCCCAACTAGCGAAGGTACTCCAAACTGAACTCTCACTACCACTGGACTCTGTCTACTTGTGGACTGATTCTACTACAGTGCTGCAGTGGATCCAGTCCAGCTCATGCAGGTACAAGGTATTTGTGGGGACTCGGATTTGTGAAATACAGGAGTTGACTTCCCCAGAACAGTGGGGGTACGTGAACTCTGATGAAAATCCAGCAGATGACATCACAAGAGGGAAACCACTGTCAGAGCTCACTGCCTCCAGCCGTTGGTCACAGGGCCCACACTTCCTCACCCAGACTCCTGACACCTGGCCAAAACCCCCGACAGAGTTCCCAGACTGTGGCAGTGAAGAACTCAGAAAGACCGCATTCTGTAGCTTCACATCTGTATCTCAGAGCCTACCAGATCCCGCACAGAGCACTTCACTAGAGGATTTGATTCTAGCCACTCACCAATCACTGCATGGGGTGGCTGCGACCTCCTACACTGCTACTGAGCGGCTGGAAGCAGAGACCGAGCTGCTTCGCTTTGCACAGAAGGACAGCTTCCCAGAGGAGGTCCAAGCGCTCCAAGCAGGCAACTCTGTACGCTCAAGCAGTCGTCTCAGTGCTCTTTCCCCTGAGTATGACAGCCTCAGTGGACTGATCCGAGTGGGAGGCCGCTTGCGTCAAGCCATGGATGTAGACCCTGACAGCCTCCATCCAGTTGTGTTAGCACCTGATCACCCTCTGACTCACCTCATCATAAAGCACTATGATGCTCAGCTGCTTCACCCAGGTGCAGAGAGACTCTATGCAGAGATAAGGCGCACCTACTGGATCCTTAGAGGTCGCCAGGCTATTAAGAAACATCAGTACCAGTGCATGGACTGCAGAAGATGGCGTGCCTCACCTCCTACACCAAAGATGGCAGACCTTCCCTCAGCTCGGCTGAGACTGTACAAACCCCCATTCTGGTCCACAGGGGTCGACTGCTTTGGACCGTATCTGATTAAGATTGGACGTAGGAGAGAAAAACGCTGGGGGATCATCTACAAATGCCTCACCACTCGATGTGTTCACTTGGATCTCCTCCCTAGCCTTGATACTGACTCTTTCCTGATGTCATTACGCAGGTTTATTGCTCGCCGGGGGAAGCCGTATGAGCTGTGGTCCGACCGAGGCATCAATTTCAGGGGTGGCCACAGAGAACTACAGAGCGCCTTTGAAAAAATGGCCCCAGAGCTGCAGCACCAGTTGGCAAAACAGACCATCAACTTTAACTTTAACCCACCGCATGCTCCTCACTTTGGGGGAGCCTGGGAAAGAGAAATCAGGTCAGTCAAGTCAGCTCTACAAGTCGTCCTAAAAGACCAAGTCATGGCAGAGGAAGTCCTCCTAACAGCTCTCATAGAGGTTGAAGGCATTCTTAACTCTAAACCGCTAGGTTATGCCTCCTCTGATGTGGCCGACCCAGACCCCATCACGCCAAACCTTCTGTTAATGGGGCGGCGGGATGCAGGACTACCACAGGTAGTGTATGGTCCTCATGATGCCCTGTCTAACAGGAGATGGAAACACAGTCAGGTGGTCAGTGATCATTTTTGGAAGCGCTTTATCCAGAACTACCTCCCAGGGCTCCAGTTGAGACCGAAATGGAGGAAATCTACTGATAATGCCGCTGTGGGACAAATTGTGATGATCGTTGACTCTAACCTTCCCAGAGGACTGTGGCCAGTGGGGACCATCACCAAGGTTTTCCCTGGGACAGATGGCGTTGTTCGAGCTGCTGAGGTGAAGGTTAAGGACAATATCTACGTTCGCCCAGTAACCAAACTGGTGGAGCTCCCTGAAGAGCCTGAAGACCTAAGTTGTACTTCTCCAAACTAGTGGACTTTTGAATGAGTGTATTTGCTTGCAAATACGGGGGCGGCTGTTAAAAGTCCGTGCCCTCATTTGGCACTACGTTACCCATGATGCACCTGTTTACTTTGTAGTTCTACTCGCTCGTAGGTAGCCAGGTTTGTGTGCTTCGGTGGGGCTCAGTGCCGTGAGAACAGCATCCACGGAGCAGGAATCGCCATCCACTGCCAATCCCCTTTTAACCTTGTGTGTATGAGTGCTGTGTGCGTTCTTATGATGTAAGTATAGTTTTTTGACCCAAATTGGTGTTTATTTTAGGTATTAGCTCAGGTGGTAAAATTGTCCTCGTATCTTATCCGCCTACTGCTTCTGCATTGGCTTACTTAAGACAATAACTTAAGTTCTGTATTATATTTTGACAAGTATGCCCTGATTATAATAGCAACTGTTAGATTTACCGTTCATTTCACTTTCTGATAATTTTCGTCACGTGGCGTATACGGCACTTAGTCGATAATTCATGTGTGGTGTTATGTTGCCCTCTATGGGATTTTCAGTGCTACTGCAGGTCATTTTCATACTGCATCCATGTGAAGCTGTAGTCCACTGATATGGTTATTAATATACACTTTATTGTTCGCTTTCTGTTTCAGATGACCACACACACACACACCCACACACGCACACCTTTACGCACCTAGAAATACTTACAACAACCTCTGTACCCTCATCATTTCCCATGTACCTGCTTCTATCGCCTCCTCAATAAACCCTCTAAGCGGCACCACTGGAGTTGGCCTATTCCTTCTGACCGAGGAAGATTCAGTTGACGAGCGATCCGCAATCAGCACACATTAGACGCACACAGTCTCTTACAATAATCATTTACTGCACCAAAAAACACAGAGTGATCGCTTTGGTTGCTAGCAGATTGCCATGGTTGCCTACAGTTTTTCATGTTTATTTGTAAATACTCATTAACTACTAGTTAATACTCTGAAGGCACGCCTTCTCCACTTCAGGTTTCTTTTGCACTTTTCATAGTTTCACTACAGCTCAGAGAGTAGCTGAACAGTGTTTGTAGACAAAGTCCATCACTTCCATTCAAGCTACAACTGCAGCAGTATGCTAGCGACCAAAGCAATCACAAGGAGGTTTTTGCCAACCAGCTGGGGAATACACACTCATTACCTAGCAACAGTTGGTTGCCAAGGGGCCAGTGGCTCAATGATTGCCAACCTCCAGCAACCACTACCGTTGGTTGCCAGATGGTCACTGACTGGTCTCCGGGCCTGAGTGACTATTCATTTGATCCTACATTGTAACCATGATTGTCACACATCAAAAAGGGTGGACAAATTAACGTCACTTATTCAGTGGTCACGTGACAATAGGAAAACTGTCTTTCTCCATGACCTCAGTAAATACTGTCCTAATTAGTTTAATCTCGCAATCTCTGGTTATATTGAACTTCATTTAGTAAATTATGGTTATCCTCGGAGTCAGAAAGGATTATCCATTACAACGACTAGTTCCAGTGATTAGCTTAATAAGGCATTAGCCAGTGGGTTTGTGGTTTCACGTCCTTACAAAACATCATGATATCAAAAATGCTCATCTTGAGGTCGCAACAGGACTTCACTCACCACCATGATGGGTGGCATCATGGTGACTACTTCCTTTATACTGTCTATGACCACCACATGATGTATTGGAGCTAGAAGTGACCGTATTTAGAGCAGAGGGTTGAGTCCTCAGTTATCATCTCATACCTGTAGTGTTGGCTAGCAAAGTGCATCCATAAACTGTATATGTGCATCTTATAGACACTGATATCTGCTAATTAGTGTTAAGTAACAGTCTAAAATAATACTAGAATTTCATTCATCAAAACTGGAGCACATACTTCTTGGATGGACTGTACCACCTAGTAAGCCATCATCCATCCATCCATCCATTTTTATCCACTTATCTAATTCAGGGTCACAGGAGGCAGGCCGTAATTTAAATCAAATTAAAATACAGCACAAATACAGAGGCAAGGTTCATCAATGATTCCGGTTATCAAAGGTCCTTGTGATTCAAAGCAGCTATTCCTCTAACTTTAAACCTTAACAGTATCCAGGTGCGTGAGTTACAAAACAAAGATCATCCCTAAAGCTGTTATGATGGGGGAACTACCCATAAAGACCATAATATTTTTTGTAGTAGGCTGTAAACATTTTTCTGTCTGCTGCTGCTGAGTGAAGGGCTTGTATTTCCTCTTGGTTGAAGCCACTGCCTCCACTAGGAGTGTGTGCACTTGGTTTGCAACCATGTTTAGGTGGGAATCAAAGCTGGAATACCAGCACTCAGAACATCGTATAGTAAAGATGATTAATGCTCTTAACTTCTGAGGTTAGTGGTTTTAATGTCATTGCTTATTGCATTTAACTTTTCACTTGAAAAATAGCAAAAAAGAAAGAAACACATCAGACTGTCATACAGGAAACTTGACTTTCACTCATGGTCAGAGGTTGGATATGGTTTTGCTTACAATTATAGGCCCTTGTACAGCAAGCACATTTTACCTGCTTAACTATAGGCATGCTTGAGGTTGATTATCCATATCCAGTCTTTTTCTGGGGCACTCTCTGTTAGACATGTTAAACATGTCTTCTCCTCTGCCAGATTATCTAATGGGCATCTTTCTTTTTTTGGCACCATTTATTACTGAAAACAGTATAAACACTTTGGTAGAATTGAATTGGTAGAATACAGTACAATATAATCCGCCAGCTTCTCCCCTACCTGCTGAGGCTATTATCTCTCCCAAACCCAGCTGGGTATTAATGCTACAATACTTCCAAAATCAATTAAACAAAAGCTGGTTTATCTTTGAAAATCAGGAAGGTCAGAGTCACCTCTGTCCTCCGTCATTTTAAAGGAAATTACCAACAGATAGTTGATTGGTTCCCCAAAATCATGATGAAACCACTCCAGTTAACAAATGTTAAGAGGAAAGTCATGTTAATACAGTGGCTGCAGCGGTTTATAAAAATGTAAGGCCGCCCTTTTACTTGTTAGTCCTAAAGTCAAACAAGATGATTTGACCATATGATCATATGTTTTAGACTAAAACTGTACAGTTAAAAATAACATCCTGGGTTATTTTTTTAACCATCTTTTGGGTGGTGATAAACAACCCAGTGTTTCAGTAAGCTGTGTATGAGGGACTCACAAGGACCATGTCAGTATTTTTGCAGCTTTTGGTCATCGATAACTTTACATGTTGTAGTTTAATTGTTTCCCTGCCTTCCAGGAAACCCCAAGTTTTCATTTTGATAATAAACTTAAGACTTGCTACAGATAAGTTAATTGCTATAATCACTCTTTCATGCTCTCAAAGTTGACCTTGATTGTTAAAAAAGAGTGGAAAACAGTATCTGGAAGGTTGAAAATGGACAAAAAAATTCCAATCAGTAGAACATGCTGTGAAAGAGGCCATAGAAATGTTAGAGTATGACTGACCCATGCACAAACTCATGTGGTCACTTTAAACCATATACTGTATGAGCTTGAACATCTTTACTTTCCATGATTTTTTTCTTCTTTACACAGTAACAAAGAGGATATTTCATAGAAAGCCACCATGTTTGTTGCCCAATCAACAGTAGCTTACTGTCAACAATGTACTGCATTTAAAACCACAGGAATTTACTGTGAGATTAACAGTTTAGTACACTGTAAAATAAAGCTGCAGCATAACACTTCCTTATTTCAGTACAGCTCACTTCAGTTTTGTTTATGCAGCCCCACCCTGTCTGCACACTCTTCACTTCTCTTGTGTACAAGAGAAGTGAAGAGTGCAGGTAGGGTGGAACGGGTGGAGTCAAGTGTCACAGGATAGCAGCAAGAAAAAAAGGGAAGGTTTACAACATGGTAGTGAAACCTACTAAGATGTATGGTTTGGATATGGTGGTGCTGAAAGAAAGACAGGAGGTAGAACTGGCAGAGTTGAAGATGTTCAGATTTTCACTGGCAGTGACCAAGATGGAAATGAGTCCATCAGAGGCACAGGTCAGGTTGAGATGGTTTGGTGATGTGCACAGGAGGGATAGTAAATATGGAGCTGCCAGGCAGAAGGAAAAGAGGAAGACCTCAGAGGAGGTTCATGATGTAGTGAAGGAGGACATACAGAAGATGAAGGCAGGTGATCCACTGTGGTGACCCCCTAAATCAGACAACAAGAAACAAAGCACAGCTGAACACAGGTGAGAACAAGGAGGGAAGACAAGGCAGGAAAAATGCTGAGGAAAAAAAAAATCAAGACATGAACCAAAACACTATTACAAAACTTAAACTGATCAAACAAAGTAGAAACAGGAGCCAGAGACTCACTGGACACAGGAATCAAGAAGAACTGAACCCAATAATAAGTACAAATAGCACCAGAGCATCAGTGAAATCAAAAGAACATAAGAATCCAAACGTTCTGGCAATTCAGAATCCTGGGACTAAAACTGGGGACCACTACTACACTACACCTTAGTGTCATGTTAGTGAAGTGCAGGTTAGGACCCAAACACAAGATGCAACGGGACAAGGTTCAAACACAAAAGGTGGGCCTTTTATTTGGCTGAGAGAAATAAAATCCCAAACCATAAATCTGAACCCAAAGGTGAACTAAAATCCAGACTCACAGAGAAACACAAAGACAGGCAGCGATGCACAGGGGTATACACACAAAGACATGGGAACACAGTGAGGGTTAACGAGGGGCGTGGCAAGCTAAAAAAAAACAAAAAAAACAGGTGAAACTAATCAAGGATGGAGACAAGAACGTACAACTGAAAATAAGAGCAGAAGTCAAGAGACCACCTAAATAAAACAGGAAGGGAGACAAGACCCTGACACACTTAAACTTGACAGAGAAGAGGAACGCTATGAAGAAACTGTACAGAATAACCTTAACCAGAATACTAATGTCAATAAATAGGAAATGAAACAGAGAACTAAATGCTAAAGATACAAAAGAATATTACAATCATATATAATTAATAAATAAACCAGGAATTATTAGGAATATTAGCGAGAAAGCCCCAACAGTCACACAGTCCCTATGGGTAAGCAATACAGCATCACAATTAAAGAACTTTAAATTATATTTTGGATAAATTTCATGTAAACTCATGACTCTTTATTATATTTATTTCATATTGTTTTTCCTCCACTTTTATGTGCTATTATGTAACCCTGGCATCGATATGTATGCTTGTTAATGGTTATGAGGTTTATTTGGGGGCTTTATGGGGAAGGCAAGGGCGAGGAAGAAGAACTCCCTTTAAAAACGAAAAACAACTCTACCATATACAGTAGAGTAAAATATAGTAGCATTATAGATATTTTTGTGAATATGGTACTAATATATAAGGTTCAGTATCCACTACTGTTTTATTCATTCTTATTTTTAAGGCCAAATTGAGTAATCGTGTTGCATAAACGCACTCCCTTTCATACACCTTGTTTCCATTATTATGATCCATATATCGTTGTGGCTGGGCTGGGGCCTGTGCAGCCCGCATCCCACCTTCCTATCTCCGCCCACCGTGGACGGAGGATCTCCGTGACGAGCAGACCCCAGGACGGCTGCTGCTGCTCCGGCAGTCACGGCGGAGAGACTGCGCCTGCTGAGCTGTCTCACAACCAGGACCCGGAGGACCAAGATCAGCGCAAAGGAGAGAAAGGCGAGTAATGGCTTATGCGTTTGGGTAGAAATTCACGGAAGGAGCTGATGTTCAACCGCTTCCTCCTTGTTGCGAAAGCGCTTTATGTTGTGGATATCTAGCTGTCTGTTACACACGAGGAAGCCAAAGAAATTCATGTAAATTGAGCTTTTTGAAAGGAATAATTTAAGCCATTTCGATAAGTCAGGGCTGAGGTGGTTTCTGAGCTCTACATCCGTCTTTAGAGGTGCTTTTCAGCCATAAACAAGTCGAAAAATAACGACTTGCCACGTGGGTGAAGGTGGGGGGAAAGCCTGCATTTGGACGGGGGAAATTATGACTGATAAAGCCCGCTATAGAGATCTCTTAAGACTAAATGCACTATGTGACAGTTATGCAGCGCTGCCATCCTCTCCGTGGGCTGTCCCACATGAAAGATCAGCTGCTCAGCATCACTCTTATTTTCCAGGGCTAAAAAATAATAAATAAATAAATGCAGAGTATTCTCCTAATATCCGCTCCCTCCCCTTCCCGACACCTCCAGCACCAGTCATAAGATGCGCAGGGTGTCTGCAGGCAGCTGTACAGTATGCCAAAAGTGAAAGGCGAAAACCGGATGTGTGCTGACATATGTCAGGCCTTCATTTCCTCCCACTCAGAAAGGGAGACAAATACTTTATGGGCAAAACCATAGGGATAGATTTATGGGCTGATCCATGTTTCTGTTTAAATAAAAACGTGAAAGAAGTGAGGTATATGTTGAATTGTTCCCTGGGGTCTGATTTGTGTTTTTCTTTACATATATTTACATCATAAACTGGGTAAATTAAATCACTGACTCTCTAGATTTTCCTGACGCTCCTATCGGTAATCAAATCCTATATAGATCAATATTTGCTCAAAGCATGCCTAACCTTTAGGTCAGTGTCTCAGAGCTAAAATGCAAAGTGATTTAATGTTGGACTGTACACCGACTGTAAAAAAAAGAGATGTAGCTTCCTGGACTTAACCTGAACTCTTTCTCAGAGTGAAAAGGTGATATTAACAATTAATCAATATCTTTTTTTATTGTTTAGGTTAAAGTTTTGTTGTAGTGGATAAGTCAGAACGCTAGCAGCAAAGTTATTTTTGACTACAGCAACTCCCTGGCCTCTTTATTATTAATTATATCTTCCTGTTACCCTCTCTGTACCTTCAGACCTGAGAATCAACAAGCTGTGCAAACGTTCTCACAGGTTTTGGTCCATATTGACATGATAGCATCACACAGTTGCTGCAGATTTGTCAACTGCATGTGTATGATATGAATCTCCTGTTACACTGCATCCCAAAAGTGTACTATTGGAGATCTCGTGACTGTGGAGGAAATTTGAGTACAGTGAAGTCATAGTCATGTTCAAGAAACCAGTTTGAGATGATATGAACTTTGGGACATGGTGTGTTAATCCTGCTGGAAGCAGCCATACGATGGCCACACTGTGGCCATGAAAGGATGGGCCTGGTCAGCAACAATACTCAGGTAGTGGTGCTTAAATAATGCCCAGTTGGAACTAAGAAGCACAAAGTGTGCCATGAAATATTCCCACACATCACACCACCACCAGCAGTCTGATACAAGGCAGGATGGCTCCATGCTTTCACGTTTACACCAGATTCTGACCCTACTACCCGAATGCCACAGAGACTGATCAGAGCAGGAAGTGTTTTTCCAATCTTCTCTTGTTCAATTTTGGTGTGCCAATTGTAGCCTCAATTTCCTTCTTATGTGACAGGAGTGACAACAAATCATTTCCTCCCAGAGAGCTGCCACTCACTGGATATTTTCTGTTTTTATGACCTGTAAACCTTTGAGTTGGTTGGCAGTTCATGAAAGTCTGAGTCACATCAAACCCTTTAGTCTTCATTAAAAAACTGCACAGAAGGCAGTTCAGCAGCATTTGATGTTGTTCTTAGCGGGTGCTTGGTCTGGAACAATGTTTAGGTGGGTGGACTGTGTCAGAGAAACAATTAATGAACGCCAAGTTTTTCAGCAGAGCATCGCATTGTAATGTAAAAATCACAAAAACTGTTAGTGGCAGGATTGTAAAGGTAAAATGTATCTTTTGTGTCTTTGCATTGTAAACTTTCTACACACAACCTGTGAAACTATTTTAGAAATTCAGCCAAAGTTGAGACATCCGTGGGAGTAATTTGGTTGTTTGGTCTCAGAGTGCGTACGTCCACATGAGGTGTATTCATTGAAGCTATTTCTCTGCTCTGTAGTTGGCATGTCTGGAAATGCGTTTTTGTGTCTTTGGGGAATGTGTTGCTGAGTATTTGCCTGGAAGGCTACTCATTCAAGGATTTTCACAAATTCATGTTAGTCTCAGTGAGTGTCCCTCTGCATCAAGTTTGTCCTTAAACCTTTTTGACCCGTCTTTTGTCAGTGCATGCTCAGTCTGCACTGCAGAGATCAAATCCTGGATTTTAAGTAATTTCATGATTATTATTGTTTTTTTAAATGCTGATAAGTGAAGGCCTTACACTAGGAAGTGTGTACTCTGTAAGCCATTCATTATGCACACAGGTGAAATCTTGGGATGATTCATGACTGACTAAAGTACTTCTAATCACTTTGGTAACATAGTACAGTCACCCGTCTGTCAACTGCAAAGCCTTGCCAAGATTCATTTCCTTCGTTTCAGGATGTACAAATCTTGATTCCAGTCAGCTACACTATTATAACTCCCACATTCCCCTGGTCTTCCCGCACTGATTGCCTGTTTTAATAAAGAGTCACTGTCTGATTTCCGTGTGTTTATAACCTTGGCTCTGCTGGCATTTTGTGAGTCTCTTGGGGTCAGAACAGAGTGAGTGAAATTACAGCAGTTTACCTGTTCAACAGTCATATTTGGGGTGAAAATGGCAGTAAATAAGTTTTAAAAGTAGTGTGACTGATGAGATTTAATTGACTCACTGAAAACTCTAAACAATTCTCTATCTGCTACAACCACTTTGTAAAAAGCTTTTACCAAGTAACTTTTCTAATCATTCAGAAGTATTCTACTAGAAAAGACTCCAAAAGGGCTCTTTGTTGTCAGGCAGGCTTCAAAACCTCCGGGAGCATTTTCAGTTAAAACTAAATAAATAACCTCAAAACCTTTCTTTAAATCTTTAAAACAAAGCTGTTTTATTTAGTATTAACCATGGCTGAAATTGCATTGATGTGAAAGGGGTCATGCTAACACACTAATAGGCCCAACAAAGAGCTTATTAGAACAAATGTAATTAAGACACTTAGCTTGCTAGCATGCTTGTTAGCATGCTAATAGACCCAACAAAGAACTGAAAGAAGTAGCTTAACATGTTAACAAACAGGAAAAATTATGGAAAAAAAAAAAATCATAATCTCGATTATTCTGGTCAATATTGAAATCACGATTATTTAACAGGATTACTCATTGACTTTGTAAACACTGCATTTATTGCATTTAAAGAACAGTTAATACTTTGAAATCTAGTGCATTTCTACCGTCTCTTGAAAATAAATACTAAATTTAAAATAAAACAGAATATATAAATAAAATATAAAAATAAATAAAAAAATATATAAATACATTACAATATAAATTAAACAATAATATATAGATAGATAAAAAAATAAAAAAGTAATGCCAGTTATCATGACTAATAATGCTAGAAAGATATAGAACCAAGTTATTTAGACCAAATGAATTTGCTCACATTTTATTGCCACAACATACTGACAGACCCTGTACATGTATTTAAAGGTTCAAAGTCCAATCGGTTTCTGGGGGAGGGGCAATCCGGGTCCGATGTGGTTCTAATTACGTCCGCTGAGGGACATCTCCCTGCTAATCATGCGCCATGATTGGTAGGAACATAACGGACATTATTTGATATTTCGCGGGAGGTGCAGGTCAGGTTACGGAGTAGATTTCCCGCTTGATAATTAACGACAATTAACACATAATGCACCTTACTTTTTAGGACTGCAAAGCCAGCGTTGCAGAATAAATCAGGGCTAAGAGTATACGGAACGTAATGTGACAAAAATAATTTAATAATAATAACTTTTTTTGTCAATTAAACTGTTTTTAAATTTTGATTAATTGTACAGCCTATTGATTAATTGGTTCGATTTACTGTCTAACATTCACACACATTCATAGTTGCTCTATGACACTTGCGTCGGAGAGCAACTTGGGGTTCAGTATCTTGCCCAAGGATACTTTAGCATGCAGCTCGGGGCAGCCAGGAATCGAACTGCCGTCCTTCCAATTAGTAGGTGACCTGCTCTGCCTCCTGAGCTACAGCCACCCACACACCCACATCTTGTCTTAGTAGGATGTCATAAATAACTACTAATAACTAAATATCAACCAATATATCAGATTTTTAAATCAGCAGATATTGGTATTAGTATCTGTCTTACAAATCCGATATCAGTTGGGCTCTAATTTCAATCATTAATATTCATCTTTTAGGGAACATGAAGATCAGTACAATATTTCATGTTTGTTGGTTATTTAGATGTTCCAATCTGTGCCAGAGTTTAATATCCACTGAAAACCACTCACAGTTACACCTGACATATTGTTTGCTTTTGTGATTGTAGGTCTTTACAAAGGTTGCCACAGTTTCAGTGACATGGACAGCAAGAGTAATCACACACCCTGCAGAACTAACACAGGAGCCTTGCCTGAACTGCCAAGCAGAAAATGACTCAGAGAAATGGAATCAGAGGGGCGAGTGATTGCGGCCTCCACTCGGAGGCCTCCAAGGTTTTTCAGTGGGCCGACAGTATGGAGCACGAGAAAATCCAGGAGGCCAATGACTGTGAACTGGAGGAGAGGGGACAGGAAGGAGGACACCAAGTGTCTATGGCTGTAACAGGAACAGTCACCGCTCCAGATGGTGGCTGGGGGTGGATGGTGCTGGTTGCCACCATACTGGTCCTGGCTTTGACACTGGCGTTTCCGTCCTGCGTGGGAATCTTCTACACTGACTTGCAGAATGAGTTCCACGCCTCTAACAGCGAAACCTCCTGGGTGCCTTCCATCATGACATCAGTGCTTCATGCAGGAGGTAAAGCTGGAAGACCAGGAAGTAAACTGGACCCAGGTTATCTTGTAGTTAAAGTGTAACTTTGTGTACCCTATTCTACATTGATTTTCAGGGCTAATTTACTCATTTAGGTGTTATCTAACAGGATAATGACTAGCACTTATGGTACTATTGATATTAACATTGAAGTGTCCCTTTGATGCCCCCGGCCTCAGGGTAGTTTTAGTTGCTTTAGCTGCTGTTTTTGTGCAGGGAACATGTGAAACCTGAGGAAGAGAGATATTGAAGATGTTTTAATCGGTCTTGCTGTGTGATGTTGATTTAAAGAAGATTATTCCATGAGAAGCTGTGGCCCTCTTATTTCCCACAGCCCAAAGTGTTTCATTTACACAAGAAATAATCCAAACCTTAGAGCAGCTATGTTACTTCTGAAGTTTTCTTTCTTCTGATGAAAAGTCTTAGTGGGTGCTGTTCACTAAGAATAACAACAGTCTATAAATGATGACTGTAGCCACCATGACATCACCCATTGGTTTTGGACCAGTGTTTGGACTTTTTGTCAACCACTCTCTTAACCATTCAAATTTCCATAGACATTAAATAACAGATTAATAAAATATAAGAATTTCACTCACCAGAACTGAAGCACAAACTTTTTGTACTGTCTGTGCCACCCAGCAAAGCATTATTTTATAAAGATAATTGCTTAAAATGCTCTAACGGCACAAACATGGCAGAAAGGTCCAGCATAAAGCTCAGCAGGGAGGTACCGGAAGTAAAAATCCCATCCAGATTCTCTAAAGGAATGTTGATAATGAGCCATCCACAATTGCCTTACTATGAGTACAACATTGGACTATAGTTTCCTGCACTCACAATACAAATCACAAAATACACTCCAAACTACTGCTACACAGCACGACAATAGTGAAAATGATTTCATTCGAGAAGGCTGGGTGTCATTTGCTGTGGAATCTGGGATTTGCAATGCATTGTGGGATGAGTAGTTACTTCAATGTTAAAAGTCTTGTATTATTGCCTTTTTTGCCTTTCGTTGCTTGTTGATTTCTGTAGTAACTCCAGTTATCAGAGCTGAGGCAGTTAGTGATCAGTTACACCTGCTTGTGTAAGAACACCTGTTTATCCAAGCAGCCATGTCTCTAAATCCTGTACACAGATATATGGATTATAAAACAAAAATTAATCCATCTTAAAGCTTTTTTTGTTGCCAACTATAAACGTTAATTTCTGCAGTAAAACTTCAAAGCAACCCAAAACACAGAGACTAAAACCATGGGCCAAACTGGTCTACAGTACAATCACTTTTTTATTCTGATGTCTTCATATCTGAGTTGCAGATTGTGGATTTATGATATGAAGATTTAAAGGCTTCACACTTTCTTTGGCCTTGTGCTGGCTTCCTTTTAAAGCCAGACAAAAAACAGAGATTAGTCTGCAGATCTTTGAAGACTCTTGGACACCACAAGCTGGAAGTAATGCTGCTAGCCCAGTCCTTCATCTCCATCCAGGAGCCTTTCTGAATTAAAAAGATTAGCAACTGGTTTTATGTGATGGATATCTGAGCATAAAACAGGTGCAAAATGGACAAGGTGTTCTGAACTGTCAATATTTCAAATGTGAGTATAAAACAATTGTGAAAGTTAGCCCATGTTTTATGTCAGTGTTATCAGTATAGTTGGTTAAAGTTCCTCCTTCTTTAATCCTAATTTCATTAAAGAGCAACATTTATCAAGAAAAAGCAATAAACATCCATTTTTATCTGACACGAGGAAGGAGTAAGTGTTCAGATTCAGTATAAAGTATAGTTTGTGTCAGAGTTTTATTAAAAGAAGCCTGTGGCTTTAACATCTGGTACATGCCTGTTCAAGTGCATTACTATCAAACTTAAATTCCTCTCCTTCAGTCTCCTGCTCTAATGCCTTTGTACCTGTAATTATCGTACCCAGGGCGATGAGTTACAAAAAGATCACCCCACTCAGAGTTGGAGTTTTTTTTTTTTTTGTATCAGAGTGTAACTGTAAAGTTGTACATTTTAACATTAGATTCTACAGGGATTTACTCACTTTTGGAGCCAGCCTCAAGTGGCTACTAGTGGAACTGCAGTTTTTGCCATTTCTGCATTTGCTTGATTTTCATAACACAACAAGGTTGTGCACAACACAATCCCTCCCCTCAAAAAAGCTTGCACCAAGTTTTTCCTTTGGTTTACACAGCCCTACATCAAATGTCTGCTCCATGAACAATCCACATGAGCTGCATGTTCAACACAGCCAACATGTCACCAAAAATAAATGTAGACATAATGATGAAGGAGCCAGTTTTTAGCCTTTTGTCAAACTAACATAAAGGCACAGCACTGGGGGTGCTGACTGCCTCAGCTCTGAGGAGTTACTACAGAACACAGCAGTGCAGAATTAATGCAGAACAGCATTATCATTTTTTCTCCTGTTTGTTTCTGTTTGGCTTTGATGGTGGCAGCACCCAGGGCTTCTGATGATGAGGAAATGTGTGTTTATATCATTTATGAATGAGAGCATTTAAAAGCAGACGCAGAGCATAAAAATGCCATTTGCTGCACATATCAGAAAAATATGAGCTTGGGAAAGCATTAATTTCAAACTCATCCTTTAACTCTGATCTGCTCTGAACAAACCAGAGGTAAAGGTACATTTAGGTCTATAAATATATAGATTATACTATTTCTGTAATTCTAAATCCAACACAGCGGTTTTTTATTCAAACAGTCAAGACCAGACTTTCAGCTTTAATTTAAGAGGTTTCTCAAGAGTATTGTATTAACTGTTTAGGAATTACAGACATTTTTACATACAGGCCCTCATTTTCCCAGGCTCAGGAGTAATTGTATAGGTAAGGCCTGTTATTCCATGTCAGATTAGGCAGATACAAGATCTGAAGTTGGATCCAAAGGTTGAAGTGAATTTATATTTGATAGTTTTTCACTGGAGGTCCAAAGAGAGTGAAGAAAGCCATCAGCAAGCACAGGGACAGGAGTGATAAGGTGTTACAATCAGGTTTACACACAGTTCTCATGGATTTTGGAGACAGGAATGCTTTAATGTTTGAAATTATCCTGAGCTGAGAGAAATGTGACACTAATCTCAGGTGGCTTATCTCCATTAAGTTGCACAAAGGAGCCACGTCAAATCTGTGAGCTGAAGAACTGATTCATCAGTGGTTCAAACTGAACATGTATAAACATGTTGGCTCATTGATTGTCCCCCACTAACATCTAGCAGCCCTGAGATAGGCCGTGTTAAATTTGACACCACTCTCAGTGACCTTTAACCAGGACACACCATCCTATTTGCTCAGGCTTTCAAGTACACTGTGAGATTTGTTCATGAGAGGCAGGAGAGTCAGAATGACGTGCTAGAGATGGAAAAATCTGCTAAGTACACAAAAAAGTAGTACAAAAAAGTCAGTTAAACATCATGTGCAGTGTAAATGAAAGACTACACATATTTTCCATGATGCATTCAATTCTTTTGGAGGTCATTCAGCCAGTGCAGATTACAAGTTATGTGAAACGTGCTGAAGGATTAAGGCCTTTGCCCACCCTGGCTCTGTTGTCCATTAAACTAAGAGCATTAAATTTGATCCGCAGGTCCCTTTTGTAGCATGTTGGTGGAGAGACTTGGCTGCCGAGCGACGATCATGCTTGGAGGGGTCCTGAGCGGGTTGGGAATGGCGGCCAGCTCATTTACGCAGTCCATCACTGAACTTTACATCACCGCCGGGGTCATTACAGGTCAGCAAACACTCAGCAGATTTATTATCCCATCACTGCCATGGTTACACACAGCTACCTACCAGCAGAATACAAAACAGAGAGAGTTCACCTATGCCAGATATTTGGCTGGTTGGTGGAGACCAAAGTAGACAGATTTTGGACTACCGTATACCGTACACTACATCTTTACATCTTTTTTCTTATATGACTTAAAATTTGACACATAGTAAAATCACTTAATAACAGCTTCAGTTTCATAGTTGTGGCCGTTCATTTTTGTGATAAGTTGATGTCATTTTGTACACCATATATAGATATTTACAACACACATTCTTGGTGACATTTTTTTCTGCTTTCTTTCATTTATGAGATCAGTAAGTCCTGGTACTCTGCCGATCAAAGGAAAAGCCTTACCCAGTTTAAGTTTAGCCAGCCATCCACGTCAATGTTGTCCTCTTCTGTATCCACATTTTTCCTCTTGGACTTGTGCCACTGCAGTGTGCCAAGATCTTTCAACTCGATTTAATTTTCTGTGAGTGAATGGCAAATCTGTCGAATAGAATGGGCAGTGAGTGTCTGTTGGTGTTGCCAAAAACCTCCCAGTTCTTCAATACACTGTGTTCAGACACACAGTGGCACTCACCACACTTAAGACAATAGGAACATCTGATTTGGGGCCAGGGGATGGTATAAATGGGGATGGGGACCGTATTTTATTAAAGTGATTGTTGCTTGACAGTGGTTAAAAAGGGACTTCCAACAACTCTGGTCCAGAGGTGCACAAGGAGGTGACCTTGAAGGGGAGATCTGCCAAATTTTGATTTTCTTTTCTTTTTCTTTTTTTTTTTTTAGTATATTTTCAAGGCTGGATTTTAAATTTAGAAGTGTTTGGAAAAAAGTAAAAAAAAAAAAAACTCTTGGCAACAACAGTGTTACTCAAGATCGATTAAACATAATCCAGCTTTTCTACACATTTTCTAGTCAGTTAGCGCCATATCTGATAATTAAAATGACACTTGTCTTTCAATGTTTCAGGTCTTGGATTCTGCTTCAGTTTCCAACCAGCTGTGACAATCCTAGGATTCTACTTTGTGCGTCGCCGTGCGTTTGCAAACGCCATGTCCTCCACAGGCACAGCCCTGGGACTGTGCACTCTGCCTGTCCTGGGAAACTACCTCCATATGGAGTATGGCTGGAGGGGAAGTTTTCTCATTTTGGGGGCCGTCCTGCTGAACTGCTGCGTGTGTGGAGCTGTGATGAGACCCCTCCAGCCCAAAAAGCATGGTGGCCAGCCACTGATGAACCATGGACCCCCTCCATTAGATGAGGATAGTGACAGCAAGAAAAAAGGGAGGGTGAAGACGATATGTAGCTCCCTGTTGATTTTTTTCAGCAAGCACATGGCCTTTAATCAGTTCTTCAACAACTTGCGTTACCGTTTGTACTCCATAGGCATCACATGGATGATGCTCGGGTTTGTGGTACCTTTGGTGTATCTGGTTCCCTACGCCACAGCAAACGACATGGAGCCGAGTCAGGCTGCATACTTGCTGTCCATCCTGGGGATCGTCAACATTGTGGTGCGGCCACCAATTGGTATCATCTTTAACTTGCCCTGGTTCAAAGGGCGGCACGTTTACGTGTTCGCTGCAGCTTTGTTGGTCAACGGGCTCAGTAACAGCATCTGCTGCATTGGGCCAAGCTTCCCTGTGCTGCTGGCTTACGTGGTGATCTATGGGCTGTCCATGAGCGTGGTTGGTTCCCTGATGTTCACTGTCCTCATGGATGTAGTGGAGATGAGCTGCTTTCCCTCAGCCCTGGGCCTGCTTGCTATCATGGAGAGTGTCACACTGCTCATCGGGCCTCCATTGGCAGGTAAAGGAAACACAGATATCATGGAGAGAATGTAGGTCCCGTCTTTTTAGTCCATGAAACCATAACACCAGTAAAAACTGTAGAGGCATAGATATACAATATACTAAAGGTGCATGGTATATTCAGCAAGAACTTTATCACTTTTTCTTTGTGTATTAGAAGAATTTTTCAATGCATGGACTGAATCAAAGTGGTATACTGCATGTTAAAGCTGATCCAAAGGTCAAAGATATTTTCTTCTTCAGGCTGTCTTACCGTCTGCAGTTTATTTTAACCCACTGAGGTTTAAGTGATCATAGGTCAGGACCTTAGCCCTAACCCTAGGCAGTCCGAATAAGAAACTGGCTCGTCTTATTTGTCAGGTAATTTATTAAAATGCTCTAAAGATTCAGTTCACTGACTCTAAAGCCCAAAAGTTAGTAGACTGCTGCTGGTTCCTGTCACTCAAAGTGGCTGCATGGTGGTGCAGTGGTTTTTCTCAGTGGTAAGACCTGGTTGGGCTATTCTAGTCAGCTGGAGCCTTTCTGTATAGTTCGCATGTTCTGCCTGTGCCTCTTGGTTCTCCGGTTTTCTCCACAGTCCATAGGCATGCAAATTAGGTTAGTTAGGTTCTAATTAGGTAAAGAGCTCAGGTGCATAGAATATGTAAGTGTAGCTTATGGTGTAAGGCACTTTTACCTGTACAGTTTTTATGAAGGGGGAATTATCTGCTAAGACCAAACAGATTTATTGAACCAGGCTGTTTGTTTGGTTATTTTAACATGTGTGTCTGTGGGGACTCACTCACTTTCACAGCCAGCCTCAAGCAGGCACTACAGCAACTGCATTCATCTGCTTTTTCACCCCTGGAGGTTTTTATTCAAGAATAACACTGGATTGCTTACAAAAACTCCTCGTAGTTAAATTATGCAAATGAGGCATTATTCATCTGAATATGTGATAATTTTCATACTGCATAAAGCTAGGTTTAAATGCTTGTTTCGTTTTCTTGATATATTAGAATCAGAAGAATTTACAGGGTGGATTTGAATATCTGTTCTAATCCATAAGTCTGAAATGCTGCACAGAGAATTCCCACTTCCACCATGATTTTAGGGGAAAAGGTTCGTTAAAGGCAGATAGTGAATCATTTATAACAACATGGACAATAAAACTGGATGTTTGTTGGCTGTAAGTGCTTCTGATTTATGGCTCAGTGTAAGGAAAAAAACTTTAACTGATGGCTCTTCAACATGAAATACTTATATATGCACTAATTTCCACATATAGAAAAATCCAAGTGAAATAAACATCTAAATGTGTATTTTGGAAGTTTTCTTTCCACTAGTCTGAAAGTAATCATCTCATAAGTGCTTAAGTAAAACATTATTAACCTGTAGTTTTTCAGCTTTCTTTTTCTGCCTCTCATTGTGGGACATGACCACACTACATATTCAGATCTGACTCAGAATTTGCATGATGTATGGGACTGCGGTAACAGCTAAAGAGCTGCTTAAAAGATTGGTTCACATTTTTGTCAGGGGCTGCTCGGCACCCATATGAACTCTGGAACAGGTTTCCTCCTGTTTATTCTGGCCTTAAGGAGATTCCTTCTTAAAGCACCACAGTGTAAGTGATGGGGAGAAAATCCAAAGCCCTCTTACTGTGGAAAAATACAGTTAAACCTTCAGACTGAATATAATAATTTCAAGTCTCAGGCAGACAGAAAGTATTTCCTTTTTGTTACTGCAAGCTTTGCGTTGTATAGATGCCAGAGAAATAAAAAGATGCTGCAGCCTCGTAATAACTTTTACCAGTAAAAGCCTGAATATCATCTGTCGCTATCAAAGAGAAAAATCCTTTTTTATAGAAGTTCATTCTCAGTAAGTTAAACGCTATCCCTTCCTATCCCACTTTGACCTTTCTCTGGTTTTAGAGTTATTATTGATTTAAAGCTGATTTAATGGGGAAATGCATGCTTAAAAACACTTTAAAGCTAACAGTGCAGCAAAGCTGAACATTCCTTTCTAAAATTGAGCAAATGAAGGACAGCACAACTCCTTGGATGTGGCCAACATGTGACTTTCTTGGATACAACCTGTGACTAAGCTTTGATCCAGTCTGTCTGTATATGTTTATTTATATATATATATATAATATATATGTGTATGTGTGTGTGTGTGTGTGTGTGTGTGTGTGTGTGTGTGTGTGTGTGTGTGTGTGTGTGTGTGTGTGTGTGTGTGTGTGTGTGAAGGCAGACGAGTGAATACTTGTGACAGTATGAAGTACCTCTCTAATCAACTAATCCCACTTCACAGTAGACCCCTGAGAAATACTTTATAGATAAAAGTGGAAAGAAAAATATCAAAAAGTGTGAAAAAAAAATATCAATTTTCACACTTTTTCAAGTTAATCTGCACTGACCTCTGATCAGTGGCAGACCTCTGTAGCTGTACATAGGTCCATTTATAATCTAGTACAGCTCTGTCTTAATTTCCATATTCATCTTTTCAGTCTGTCTACTGTAACCTGTAAAACAGGACATGAAATGTACAGCCGTCAACTGTATTTGCATCTGCTTTACTGCAGGTTTCCACATGTGTGTTATGTGAATGACTGAAATGGAGGAGGAGGCAGCGCTGCAGGCTGTTGCTGTGCAAACAGCAGCTCTTTAGCTGGTACACAGAAAAAACAGTTTGTTCTTCTGGGTGGAGGAGTGGAGCTCGAGCAGCAGCAGAGTGAGAAAAGGCCACAGTCTCTCTCTCTCAGGGATGCCTCCGTCTCAGATGGCAGTTGTGCTCAGAGCGTTTATCTGGCTGCTTTGCCAGCCGAGCAGTGACATAACCACAGAGACAAGTCAGGACAGGATTATGTTGCTCATGTAGGACATCTGACCTACTGAATGATTAGCTGAGGTTCTGGTTATGGAGACACATTTAGAAAAGATGTGTGTGATTTTAGTTTACAGGAACTTTGTGCATTATATTTGGTGGAGTTGGAATATATTAGAGTGATTTGTTGAACTGTGTGCCTGCCTGTCAGACCTGTAATGTAAGCTCTGTCTGTGCGATTTTTTTTTTCCCTCAAAGGATTGTGTTTATGAGGGCTGTACAAACATGTCTATGGACGTCTCCTGCTTTGGGGGGTGTCTTTGTCCTTTTAACGTCTCTGACAATAAGAAAACATGAGTCAAAATGCTGATGCTGTTGATGATTTCTTTCTTTAAGGAATCCTGGTGGACAAAACGGGCCAGTACTTCCACGTCTTTTTTGCCTGTAGTGCCGTTGTTGCCTCATCCGCCGTGTTCCTCATGGTGTCATTTGGCTGGCTGGATAAAAAGGAGAGGATGATGCTGAATCAAGGCGAGCCACCTGCAGCGCCTGACCCGGCGAGACCCGGGATTGATGTCGTTCCTGGCTGCCAGTACAGCAGCGTGCCCACGGAGGGAGACAAAGACAAGGCCTCGGCTAACGGGGCGGAGTATATCACCAGCGTCTGAACCTGCTTAAACTGTGTGTCACCTTTAACACACATCACACTCTCGGTTAGACTGTTCTGCAAATTATTCCTAATATTTGTGGCACCTTGGTGTGCCAGAGGTTGCAATGTTTCCTTCTCTGTGGTTGAATGACAGCACACCTTCTAACATCTGGAGCACCATAAAAGTCAGAAGAAATACTACGAATAGTTTGCACTGTTTGACCAAGACTGCATACCAAAATCAGGAGATGTGCACTTAAAAACCACAATGTGATTGTACTGTTTATTGTAAACTGCTGCTGATTTTATCTACACAATCTATCACACATGAGGTATATCACTTTATCAAGCCAAGATGCATACACGATCCATCATTAAAGAAACCAGATCTTTAGTAGATGTTTACTGGAACAGTGTTTTTAAATGGTCTGTCAGCATATGATGAGCTTACAGACACACAGAGCAGGCCAAGTGTTTGTGATCTAACATGAAGGGAAAGTAGCAGTAATATCAGTAGGTACATCCCAGTGAAGCCTTAAGAGAGTTAAAGGGGACCTATTATGTTTTTCCTTTATATATATTATATAATATGTTACAATGGTGGATGCTCGTTAAATAAAAACTCAGGACTCAGCCAGTTCTTTCTGTTTCCGAGACCTAGACTTCACTTATATTATTTTGCAATTAACTTTCATTTGATACCCTTCTAAGGTGACAATGTAATCCATTTACTTGGGGGCAATCCCATTGCTCTTATTTAGAAGCTTCAACCACTGCTAAACAGCTAGCTCTGGTCCTTTCCCTACAGGCAAGCTGGTCACATCATTCAAACTGGTGACAGTAGGCTAGTACTTGTCCTGCTCTGGAGATCTCCCACGACCCTGAGGGTCAGCTCTGGCCAGAGCCTAAAGTAGGTGAACAGGTGCCTTTATGTTGTAGCTCTTCAGCACTGCAGTGAAGGCAAAGGAAGTGATTTGCTCGTCTGTCGCTAGGTTGCCTTAGTAACTGTCTCTCTTAGTAACAGCATCCTTCACACCCATTGGTGGTTGCGTCAGTCGCTCAACTTGAACTTGAGAAACGTTTAAATGGGCATCCACATATTCACTCATCATGCATCGATTTGTAGCTGACGGTCACTAAAGGACATTCCAAGCTAGTGTTGCCTAGGTAACCCTCTAATGAATACTGTATGGACAAAAGTACTGGGCCCTGCTTTTTAATCTCTGAATTCACTGAAGTGTGGTACTGTAACAAAATGCCACTGTCCACTGCCACTTCATGGCATGGGTTTCCATGGCTGAGCATCTGCTGTA
The DNA here is from genome assembly GCF_007364275.1 of Archocentrus centrarchus. Lineage (NCBI taxonomy): Eukaryota > Metazoa > Chordata > Actinopteri > Cichliformes > Cichlidae > Archocentrus > Archocentrus centrarchus. The sequence continues at coordinate 26,823,553 of NC_044364.1, forward strand.
GCTGTAATGTTTTGGTGCCCCAGTACTTTTATCCATATACTGTCTTTACCACCACCTCATATGTCAGTCAGTGGTGTTCTTCCCTCTCACTCTTGCTAGTTGCTTCAATTGTTCACATCGAAGTTTAGAAAAGCCCACTGTGAGATAAACAAGGACTGAAGCACGCAGAACTCCTCCAGGAGAGCCCGAGAATAAAAATATGGAGCCAGAATAGGTCCCCTTTAATGGATAAGGGTGTTTTTATTTTATATTTATCTCATCATAAAGACTTCTTAAATGACCAAAACCAACAATGTGTTATAATGTGAGGATGAACCCAACAGACCCGCTGCGTACATTCATGTTAACAAGTAAGAGAGTGTGATTGGAAAGTTTCATTTCACATTTGCATGAGTAACACCTGAGTAAAGCTTGAAGCTTGAAGAAAAATTACTATTATTATGTTGCTGTTACTTAAACATCATAAACTAGTTCTGCCACCTTTAGCAGAGACAACTTCTCATAGTTGTTTTGTACAAGCTGAGGTCTGCAGGGGGAAATTTGACCTTGTCCATGTGTTAAAATCTGGCCTGAGGGTTGGCCATTCCTTTGCGGATCAGCCAGGATCATGTAGATCATTATCCTGCTGAAAGTTCTGCTTCCAGTTTAGCTTAAACTTTTGGACAGATGACATCATAGTGACCTCACGGACTTTCCTAAAAAGCTCTCCTGTTAGTCTAGCCTAACGTCTCCATCTTTAGTTCTTTGGAAAGGCCAGATACTCGCTGGCAGCCTGGAATTTCTGGTTGGTCGTATTTTTTTGTAGATGCACTTTTACACCAGAAGCTGGAGAATTTCCTGCAGATCATGTGACTAAAATGAGTAACAATGAAAGTAATAATAATTTGGAGATCTTTTTATCTCATTTATCAGACACATATGGAGCCACAAGCTTCTTTATTGTTTTCTAGGCTTTTTTGATGACACCACATACCTTTATAGCAAAGGGAACAGCAGGTCCTTGTTGTCTTAAGTCTGGGTTCCACCTGGTTCCACTCACTGACACCTGATCCACAGCAGACAGGGGCATGAAAGACTTTACTGGCCTTCAGTGACAGTGAGATGGAGCAAAAACACACAGCCGAATCTGCTGAAACTTCTTGGATTTGAGGGCCTGATAAATGCAGGTGTGTACTGACTTTTCACATGGCTGGTGCTAAAAATTAGCTGTAGTTGTGTATGTGAGTATTGTGGTGAGCTGCTACACTATGTGATAAGTGTTTAAGAAAATAGATGGATGGTTGAAAATGACAACAAAATTTAACACGTTTGTTTGAGTGTGCAACTGGTTATTGGCATTACTATTATCTGGCACTTTAATAAATAAATCACATGATTGTTCAGCTGAAAACCTTCCATCTGTTTTCTTTCACTCACTTTTCCAGCTTGGAGTCTTGGTGCAGCTTGAAACTATGCTTGCCGCCACAGGGCGAGAGGCAGGTGAGGACATTTCTGTGGCATGTTAACTTTCACGTGCCTGTGTGTGCAGCTACCCAGTTTATATGATGTGCAGGTCACAACAGTTTCAGTGTGTGGTCTTAAACTTCAGTCAGACAGACGCAGTGTTCATGTGTCCTGTTCGGTTATTCATGTAAACAGCATAAAGATTAGAGGAATCACCACCTTAAAGCTCTGTTGATGTCAAAAACCCTCCTGAGAAACAACACCTGTTGGTGATTTGTTGTGTCTGTGCAGCACAGAGACACACTGATAAACACATACTTCCAAATATTAAAGCCTCTGCCTTATTAAATCTAAGTTCAGTGCATCTCCTAATGACTGATTACTTACTTCAGTGTCACATGCCAGCATTGCCAACTTGGACAGCAGCCATACTGATTATGTTTAACTCATTAAAAAGCTAATTACCATAAACCATCTGACCTCCCTTCACTTTGGTTCGTACTCACTGTCCAGCTTTTAAACTGGCCTACAGGTAAACACTACACTTCAGTTTTTGTTCTTAGAAAAAGCATAATCATTACCTAAAACAGCTGGGTGCTGTTCTTTTTTTTTTTCAATCAAATGGTTTTTAAGCAGCACTGAGCACTGTATTTGTTGGGGTCTATTTTGAGCTTCAGATGAATACAAATGGATGGTAATGAAGGAGCGTGTGAAACAATGAAGGTACAGCAGGTACTGAACATGTTAGGATGGATTTATTGTTGCTCTTGGTCTTTTTAGTGGACTGGTTTATTTTAAGAATAATGAAGACTAAAGGAAAAGAAAGCAGGCTGTTGGTCCTGTGAGGTCTGAGTCATCATCGATGGGGAGAAATGACCCTAACAACAGAAGGGTTTAGGGTCGGGTGTACTTGGATCTCAGAGGGAACTTGAAAGGATGCAATATATTTTATTTTTGACATTTTTAAAGGGGGAGAATTATAAATTTGCTGCCCACCTTGCTGAGCTCTTTCCACCCATGTTGCTGAGCTTTGCTTGTTTCAGATCACTGAATCTATAGAAAAATGTCTGTCCTTCATTGTCATATATGGAAAATTCATATTTACTGTAATAGCAGTGAATTAATCATGTTCTCTTTCTGTTTTGTTTTTTCTGTGCTTGCTTTTCATTCCTCGATGCAACAGTGCCTTCTTACATAGCATTTCTGAAACAGGACCCACACTGATACTGGCACACCCTTTCAGGGAATAAGAATTGTTTGATTTTATGTTACGCGTCAGAGGTTTGAAACATTTCTGAAGGAATATTTCAAAGGCACTGATCAGTTTTATGACTCCAATTTTAATTTTCAGTTTCCAATCAGAAACTGGACTCTGATTCATTAACAGTGCTACAGCCACACTACAACTTTAGAGCAAGCTGTTATGACTGAGTATTAAATCCACATTTCAGGTATAAGCTGTGTATCAGTAAACAAAGATGTAAGCACGAACAGAGATTTTATTAGTAATTTTTAGAGGCTTGTCTTGCTTTAAGTCAAATATCTTTATTATAAATTCTTTATTTATATATTATGATTGGAGAAAATAAATGTTTGAATATTAATGTTGTCTTGTGATCTTTTTTTTTTTTTTTTAAATGTACCATTCACACCTATGGGCAATTTAGAGTGACCAGTTAAGCTAACCCCAGTAACTGCATTTCTATGGACTGTGGGAGGAAACCGGAGTACCCGGAGAAAACCCACACAGACACAGGGAGAACATGCAAACTTGATCCAGGTCCAGGTGGATTTTTTTCTGAGTGTTGACTAGAACACAACATGCACAAAAGCTCCACAATCACTGCTGGGATGTTTTTCTTTGAACTGTACAGAAAAAGTAAAGGAGAGCTGGCAGTTATTTATACTCTACAAATGTGCATTCAGGATAAGCAGTTAATACATGGGATTTAATCCATGAAGCCCAACAGATGTTGGGAAACGCCTAATAAATTAAGATTCATCAGGCCACAGGGAGATGTTAAAAAAACACCAGCAAACATTTTTACTTTGGCCTAATTGGTGACATTGTCTGTACAGTATGATGCCCTCACATAATCCTCCACAGCACATGATCGCCGCATTATATTATAAAAACTTGTTCTCATTCTACATTCAAACTACTGAAACTTCTAAAGCTAGAACAAAAAATTACAATTTGGATGCATTGCGAGGCTTTGTTAATTATGAGCTTGTATACTGTATATACATGATTTTCTTAGAGTATAAAAATGTTGAAAATAATTTTATATTTCCTCAAAAGCCAAACAAATATATCCATTTGTGTTTTCTGTCTCTCCAACAGTAAAAAAGTAACAAACAAAAAGACACACACACAGTTTCTGAGTTTACTGTCAATATTTTATAAGCAGGGGAAACATAAGTTTACAAGTCTGAGGCCAAAAATGGACATTTTTACTTCCGCCCACATCAAAAATCTAAATTAGATCATCCACAACAGCACAACCTTTTAATGATTGTCAGTCACACTGATATTACAGCAGACTATGCACCGAAATGCCTCAGAACTCATCAGTATCCAATCCAGCTGATAACAGTCTTGTGTGCATGTGCAAGAACAGTGAGAATTTGATTAGATGACTTCGTGGGGTGAGAATTAAACTGGATTTGATAAGTTATTATTATACAGTAGATCTGATCATGAATTTCCTAGTAACTGTGTTCTTTTCTTTATTTACTCATTTTTTCTCTTACATCACAGAAATATTATTTATAATTAACTATTGATTAGTTAACCCCACAAACCCCACAAACACTGAGTTCAGTCTCATAGAAAACCACCAAATTGTATAGTAGGGCTCGGTTTCTGAGTGACCAGCAAACTGTGATCTGAGGTAGGCACTATGGGGAAAAATTGCATAGCAAATAGTACACGCAAACACAGGCGGGGGTGCTTTTATTTTGAAAGGGAGGACGTATTTTCCAAAAACATAAACACAGGCGTAAACTGCTGCCATCTTGTGGCCAGTTTGTGAAATTAGCCATTTTCCTGTATCTCAAACTTCCCTCAGCCGTCGCGGAAACGTTGATTCATAGTGTAAAAAGGATTTATGAACAGGAGTGAGGGCAGACTTGGACCTGTTCGTGCCTTTTTAGGTCCTCGGGGCCGCGCAGGCTTCGGCCCAATGAAAGTGAAAGTGAAAGTGAAAGTGAAGCGGCTCCGTGCTGCACTAAGCTAGCTGTGCTCTGTCGAGCAGCAAGATACACAGTAAGTAATCTAAATTATGTCCGATGAACTCAGGTTTAAATACATTTTAGTGTGTCGCAGGTGTGCACAGGTAAATGTGCCACCGTAGCCAGAAGAGCAGGTAACTTAAACGGCCTGTTACTGAAGTTGTTACCTGAAGTTAGCAAGCCACAGTGACAAAAAAAGGAGCTGCAGATGTGGTTTAGGCTCTAAAGCTATATTATACAGCTGCAAGGGTTTGTTAAATGTGAACACTGTGGTAGTTTTTCCTCCACGCGTGATATTGAAAAGCCTAGAGACGGGTATGCAGATGTTTGAGACTTGAGGATGTCCACATGATTATGAGCCAAATGCTTCACAAAATGCTGTTTGTTTCGTAATATCTGCTCTGAATTCCTGAAAATAACAGGCTTCTGACCAGTGGTATTATAGCATAATTTTATATTACTTTACATTTTTGTGCATTTAAAACTTGTAGTTTCAGTTCACTCTAGTTTCACTTTGTTGCCAGATTTGATCCTTTCATTTTTGGAATAGGAAAGGTTTAGTTTCAGTTTAGGTTTACTTTTATTACTGCTACAGTCTGTGTGGTGTTTGTGTCAAGGAGACCTGAGAGGACTCAAACGCAGGACACGGTGAAGAATTCAGCAGTTTTAATGTGAAGTGTGATAACTGGCAGGCACAGACACTGGAGAGTCTGTGTGAGCTGCTGTGGGTGAGAGTGGGTCGGACAGGCGGCCAAATCCAAGGCTTTCTAATAGATTCTCTGAGAGAGGAGAGGGACGGGCAGGGGAAGACTCAACCTGAGAAACAAGCCAGCTAAACTGAAGGCCTGAGTCACACCACCACATCAACAGCACAACAGTCAGGTGAGGAGCAGTGGTGAGAGCCGAGGTTAAATACCTAGCTTGACTGTAGATGGATGACAGGTGTTTCTAAAAGCCACGCCTGCCACTGAAAGGTTGGTTATAATCGCCATTCACGCCCACACTCACACAGACAGGGAGCAGGCCAGAGAGCAACGAGAGGAGGACCAGGGAGACTGTGGCATTTTGCCAGGGGCAGATATTTCAATAAAACACTAAATGTCAAGTAAAGACCTCAGTCTCAAACATTTGCTGCAAAGCCTCCTGACACTTTTGGAAATTTTAACTTCATGAGGGCACAAAGTTGCAATCTTTTTCAAATTCTAGTTATTTTTATTCCAGTTAATTAAAATGTTTGTTTAGTTTGAGTTAACTATAACAGCCTCACTGCTGACAAATACCTTTCATATTAGAATAATTCAGGAAACTAAAACCAGCACTGACACTAATACTGAACACATTGAAAAAATAAGACTAAATGAAACAAGCAACCACTTGTCATGGATACAAGAAGCTTAAGCAGCGTCTACAAAGGGAGGCCGATGGTTGGTCACTAGTCATTATTTCAGGCTCTGGTTATCTAGGTAACTCTCTAACAAGCCATTCCCAAAATCAAGAATGCTGCGGCCTGTGTAATATTCCTGGCTAGAATCTGTCTTAACTGTCATCTAAATACAAGAAAAAGTGATGGATTTCCTTGAAAATGTGATTCGAAAAACACAAACGACACAGGCTGTTGGCTATAAATACTACCCAGTCATATGTAAAGTGCTAATGCCAATATGTGAACCACTTGCCAATGGGACACAAACTTCAATGCAACAGCAGTAAATTTAGGTCAGAGTAATGAACAATATCACAAACCAACCACCTCCTATTACCAGGTTTAATTCACTTTTTATATAAATGAATATATTTATAGAAATATGTAACTATGCATACTTGTGAGTAATTGCAAACTGAATTTCAGATCTGCTCAACAGATCTGTTCTTGTTTTCTTGGTGTTAAAAATGTGGTCACAGTAGATAGAACAAAGGCAGTTTCTGCTTTTTCTGAAAATCCAGACTCAAACTGTAATGAGCAGGTACTCCACAGGTACTCCTGTCCAGTTAATTACTCCACTCTCACTGAAATAAATGGGATTTTTATGATTAATGGTTAAATATGTCAGAAACAATAAGATAGGTTACTGATAAAGTGAATGTGGGATTTGGGGCATGCTTGCTGAGTAACTGCAATACTTGTTGTACGATCAGATTCAGCCTCCTGCATTCTCACCATCTACCATGACGAAATGATTGAAGTGGCAGCCTGTGGATTATTCCTCCTTATTTTCGATGCCGTTCTGGGCTCAGCACTGTGGGCCAGCCTGGTGCTGCTGGAGTACCCCAGCTGTGGTGGACTGGTGGGCATGTGGGCCTTTGGAGCCATAAAGTGGGTTTTTCTCCATGTTTTCTCCATGTTGCTGACTGATGGAAAGCCCCAGCCTGTGCTCCGCAGGTTGGTGGGCCTCCTCTGCCTCCTTCCTCCTGTGTTTGAAAGCGGATGTTTCCTGAAGGCATCTTCTGAGCCTTACCGGGGCCCATCTCCTAACCTCACCATGCTGCTCTTAGGTCCAATGGCCTCATCTCTGGCCTGTTTAATTTGGGAAAAGGGCCTCTGTGGGAATGGAAAGATGAAAAAGGACAGCGGCAAACTGGATACCCGGAGGCTGCTTATGAGGACATTAAAATATTTCAGACCAGACACTCTCTACCTGATTGCAGCTTTTGGTTTCCTCATCTTAGGAGTCATCTGTAAGTATGAAATCGTCCTATTTTATAGTGTATTAGATTTAGCACACGTTATGGTCATTTCTTAAGATCACATAAAGCTGTGAGTGTGTTTAGGAGTCCTTGAATGATGAAGCAGTTCTTCTTTGTTTGTCTTCCTGGAATCCAAATCCAGTTCAAACTGAGAGGACAGTGAAAGATCCTGCATGTTACTTCATTCTGATAAGAAAGCAAAGCTCTCTCTTTCTCCTGATGGTTTCAGTTTAAGGTTTGTTCTCATCAGCTCATTGATGCTAAAAATCCTGGCCTGCTGCATGAGCGCGTCTCTTCTACACACAATATAGAAGTAAAAATGAGACTTTGATCACAGCAAATTGAAACAGCTTGCGTCCACCTCAGTGTGCTGAGCCTGACAGAATTAGCCCTGTTCAAATATTTGCTCCAAAGACCCACACAGGTTTGAACCACTTGTTTATCGCATTATGTCCACAAAAGGGCAAACTGAAATGAGAGGCACTTTACTTCAACAGAAGCATGAAGTAAGATCCACATACAGGGTCAGCATAACCTTTGGCCTGGAACATTAAAAAAAAGGAAGCTGGTGTTCTGTTTATCTGAAACTCTCCAGTGTAGCTGAATTAAAACAATTCAGCAAAGAGGGGGCCAGAATTCCTCCACAGCAATGTGAACAACACTTGATTTCTGCAAGGGGTGGCACAACCAGTTATTAGGTTTAGGGGGCAGTTACTTTCTCATGTAGGGGCAGGTAGGTTAGGATAACTTAGGAAATCATCATTAAAAAACTGCATTTTGTTTCTATTCGGGCTGATATTAACATTTGTTATTAGTATCTTTAAGCACCAGTGGTGCCGCTTAAAGATACTGAGTCCATCTTTTATATACAGTCTTTCAGAAATGCAGCCAGTGTCCCTGTTGACCTTTATCCGTGTCATTCATCTTTCCTCATAGGTGATACGTTTATCCCGCTCTATCAGGGGAATGTCATTGATATGCTGAGTGGTAAAGTACTGGAAGCAGGCTTCGGTTATGCAGTCGGACAGCTCGTTCTCGTTTCTCTTGGAAGGTGATGAAGCGTCATTTCTTTCCCTCTCAGATAGAAACAACATTTATTTACTTGGCATCTGATTTATAGCAGTGGGTTTTATTCCTGTTTTTTAAATAAAAAATGCATCCTTTCATCTTCACAGCGCACTCTTCTCTGGCATGAGAGGCGGCACATTTATGTGCGCCTTGGCCAGACTGAACAACAGGCTGAAGCATCTGCTGTTTCACACTCTCCTGAAGCAGGAAGTGCAGTTCTTTGATGAAAACAATGCTGGTAAGAGTAGCACAGCATGTCTGTCAAAATATTTACGGATTGCTGGAATTTATAGTGTCAACAAATCAATTTTTGCCACATTTAAGCTTGAAACCCAAAGGCTCCTCTTATGAAAATGTTAATACCAATTGAAGCATTATTTATTGATGTATTAGGATATACAGTTTTTAAGCCCTCAGTGAATGGAGCCTCATCATAAAATCCAATTAGTCTCACAAACTAGCTTCTAAACTTTCTTTACAGCAAACATTTAAGCCCAGCAGAGTTTAAGCTGTTTCTGAACTCCTCCTTTTCTTCGGTTCACCATCCAGGTCGTCTTTCCTCCCGCTTGCACTCTGACGTGGACAGGATGGGCCGCACGGTAGCGCTGAATGCTAACGCCGTGGTTCGCAGCACAGTGAAAACTTTCCTCATGTTGGGAGTCATGTTACGCCTGTCCTGGGAGCTCACAGTGCTCACATGCATAGAAATGCCACTCTTAGCCGTAGTGCAAAATAAATACAGCGCCTTGAGTAAGGTAGGAGGCTGGACCAGCTGAACTGTGTTGCTGACAGATTAAGGATCATTTGAGTATCATTAACATCTAAAGACCACCGCTAAATATGTCAGTGTTCTTTAGTCGGATCTGTATCGTGATGCAGTCTTGCTGCTGCTCGGCATGCCTAATGATTTCCATCCCAGCACAGATCCTTACCATAATATATATTTACAACAGGTGCAAATCCAAACCTTTTACTCTGTGGGTCCTGGTGGTGTTTGTTAGTCCCCTTCTCATCCTCCACTGTACAACAAACAAGAGTGGAAAGAAAAGCAAGAAAAATTAGTCAGATTTTTCTTGCTTTTCTGAAGAAAGGAAGAAGAGTCTAATTATTTAACAAAAAGTAACTTTTGTTTGCAGCTGGAAAAAATCAGGAATATTTAAAGTGGTTGAAGGATTTTGTTTCTTCAAAGCATGAAGAAAAGCATGAAAACAGAATAAAATATTTTTTAACTTTAGTCGAGAAGGCTCTGTTGTGACGGTTGTGCAGTTTATTGTTAGTGATTCACTGTGTGACAGGAGCTGAAAGAGCAGATTCAGGACTGCCAAGCTCAGAACGCAGACTTGGCTTCTCAGACGATCAGCGGGATTCAAACCGTCCGCAGCTTCAAGGCAGAGAAAGATGAACTCAGGAGATATCAGGAGGCTCTGGAGCAGATGCGCATCGCTAAAAGACGTTCAGGAATCTACAGTTCAGTCTTTCTCTTATTACGGAGGGTAAGGTGGCAGTGATGTTATCTCTGCAAGTTAACAAGCAAAGGAACATGTTTAACTTTCAACTCTGTGTTCATATTTGTGTATACAGTGCTGTGAAAAAGTATTTCCCCTTCCTGATTTCTTCTTTGTTTGTCACACTTAGATGTTTCAGAATCAAGCAAATGTTAATATTAAACAAAGATAACCTGAGTAAATGCAACATGCAGTTTCTAACTGATTATTTAATTTATTAAGGGAAAAATTCTATCATAACCTACCTGGCAATATGTGGAAAAAAAGTGAAACAGGTGGCCTTGGTGGTCCCAGAATCTCATATCTGCTTTTTTTTGTGGATGATGTGGTCCTGTTGGCTTCATCAGGTGGTGGCCTCCACCTTGCAGTGAAGCAGTTCACAGCCGAGTGTGAAGCGGCTGGCATGAGCATTAGCACCTCCAAGTCTGAGGCCATAGTCCTCAACCGGAAAAGGCTAGAGTGCCCAGTCCGGCTCAGGGACCAGTTGCTGTCCCAGGTGGAGGAGTTTGAGTATCTCAGAGTTCACGGGCATAAAAGCAAAGCTGTCAATTTACAGTTCGATCTACGTCCCTACCCTCGCGTATGGCCATGAGCTTTGGGTAGTGACCAAAAGAGCAAGATGGCAGAAATGAGCTTCCTCTGATGGGTGGCTGGCCTCTCCCTTAGAGATAGGGTGAGGAGTGCAGTCATTCGGGAGGGGATCAGAGTAGAGCTGCTCCTCCACATCGAAAGGAGCCAGTTGAGGTGGTTCGGGCATCTGACTAGGATGCCTCTTGGTGAGGTGTTCTAAGCATGTCCTTCCGGGAGGATGCCCTGGGGCAGACCCAGGACATGCTGGAGGGATTATTCTCTCGTCTGGCCTGGGAACGCCTCTCTGTTTTCCCAGATAAGCTGGAGGAGGACCTGGATGACTTGCCATCATTGATAGAACCATGAATTCTGCTCTCTACCAGAAAATCCTGAAGGAGGATTGTCAGTCCATTAGTTTCAGAAGATCAAGTAGACTTGGGTTATGCAGCAGGACAATGAAACACACCAGCTAGTCCACCTCTGCATGGCTCAAAATATAATGAAGATTTTGGAGTGGCCAAGTCAAATCAGATTGAGATGCTTTGGTGTGACCTTAAACAGGCCGTTCATACTGGAAAACCCTCCAATTATTCTTCTGCAAAGAGTGGGCCAGAGTTCCTCCACAGCGATGGGAACGACTCACTGCCAGTTATTGCAGTTGTTGCTGCCAAGTTTGGCACAACCAGTTTATCAGGTTTAGGGGGCAATGACTTTTTTAAACAGGGCAGGTAGGTTTGCATAGTTTTTCCCCTTAATAAATGAAGTCATCATTTAAAAACTGCATGTTGTATTTCCTCAGGTTATCTTTGTCTAATATTAACATTTACTTGATGATGTAAAACATTTAATTGTGATAAATATGCAAAAAGATAAGCGACCAGCAAGAGAGCAAATGCTTTTTCACAGCACTGTATGAAATAGAGTACAGTGGAAATGTTTAAGCACCAAGGACAACACAAACTGAAGATAACACAAACTGTGTGAAGCAAACTGAAAAAAAGGCTTCCTTCAGTTCATTAGTCTGTTCTCAGGGGTTTTATCAGACTGTTATCCCAAGGCTGTCCATTTCTGTTCTCACATCTATCCAGTTACCTGTGGTAGGTAGACTACCCAGTCAACATTTACTCATATTTTTGCCTCTGGTGGAATATGGTATAAGGATATGTAGTGCCTTTTGTATATGTTGGCATATGGTTCCTGCTTTGTATGTTTTTGAGCTCCTCTCTGAGTATTTTTTCTCTCCACTCTGTCTCCAGCTGGTGTCTCTGGGGATAAAGATACTGATGCTGTTGCAGGCCCGCACCCTCATCTCGTCAGGAAAGCTCAGCATCGGCAGTCTTGTGTCCTTCTTCTTGTATCAGAAGCCCTTGTCAGTCAATTTAAAGGTGAATCATGGACATCCATTCAGAATATTTATTTATTTTGTAGTTAATGTATAGTGCCTGTTATTGATAATGACTTCTTTATTTCGGTCACAGGAAATATTGTACTGCTATGGTGAGACAGTGTCCACAGTTGGGGTCATTTCCAAAGTGTTCAGCTACCTGGACAGGACACCAAAGTGTAAGGAAGAGGGAGGTTTAGCTCCTGAAAAGCTGCAGGGAAGGATTGTTTTCAAAAATGTCACCTTCAGCTATCCAGACAAACCAGCTCTGAAGGTAACGTTCATAGTCTGTGGTTGTGTCTTGCACTGTGTTTGGGATGGTGTTCAGCATTAATTCAGAGTTGGATAAATTCATGTCCTCTCCAGTCGGTTTCGATGGAGCTGCAGCCAGGGAAGATGACAGCCCTGGTGGGTCCCTCCGGCAGTGGAAAGACCACCTGTGTCAGCCTCCTGAAGAGACTGTATGAGCCTCAGGATGGTCAGATCCTGCTGGACGGAGAGCCGCTGCACCTTTACAAACACAAATACTTCCATCAGAAGGTACAGTCGACAGTTGCTCAAAAGAATGACTGAGATGCTAGCAATCATGTTGTTTAATTTTGAAAGCAGACATATGGGAAAGGCTGAGATTTCAGGATGGGGGTGTATCTAATGGCTGACAAACGATGTGCAGACATGTCAGTGAACTCAAAGCCAAAACGGCTGCACAGTCTCTGGCAGTTGCAGCCAATCACAGTGGGAAACACTGGTGTTCACATTCCCGCTCTGTCCTCGGTGTTATACATGGAGGGTGTAACAGAGAGCAGGAGGAGAAATGCTGTGTGCAGGATAGGAGAGGCAGGATAAAGAGGATATAACATAAAAAGTTGCACTGGCAGAATAAAGCAGATCATTGTCAATCATGTCCACAACATTGAGTACAATAAAAGGCACTCACTGAATGTCCAAACATTCATTATTTCATTTTCAAGCGCTCTATGGATCCTGAGTTATAGTTATAAAGGTCTGTCTGCTTATGTGAGCAGATATGATGCCAGACTATCATGGTCCCTGGGTCTTTGATGGGTTTGTGGTTCCTTTTTGAAGTCTCTGAGATGTGATTTCAGGTTCTGTTTCTCGTCCTCTGAGTTCATCTTTACATCTCGTCCTTGGTTCCTTGTTTGATGGTGTTGGTTCTCTGTTGTGTCTACTCTGTCCTGCTCTCATCTGTGTTTGATCTGCAGCCTCTCGTGTAAAGTCAGTCTTGTCTCTGTGTTTGTTTACCTTTCTGTCTTTGGCCAAGTTGGGATGTTTTAGTCTGTGTCTCAGTTACTTCCTGTCTTATTGTGACAGTGTCTCATCTCTTAATTTGCTTACTTTGCCTCAGTCATTATGAGCCTCTGGGGGAAAAGATGTTGTCCACGTCTCACGATGTGAGCTGGAGGCTTGGAGCTGATTGGCAGTGATCATCTGCTGAAAGTTCAAACATCAGCTTCAGGTCACAGACCACAGTCGCTCAAAAGAATGACTGAGATGCCGGCATTAGGGTGTAAAGGCTTTTTTTCTCTTGGAAAGCTGCCTTGTTTAGTCTTGCCTTTGGCTAAGACCTTCTTCATTTAAACTTTGATTTGGAGCAGCTGAACCAGCTCTGTGAAGGGGATTAGTGTTTTTGATTTCCTTGTATGTGTAGATCTGAAAGTAGCATTTGGATATGAACCTCTTTCTCTTTTATGTAAACACGGCCTGTAACGTTCCGTCAGTATTGCTGCAGTTTGCAGTCAGAATGATGATGAGGTCCAAAGGAGCGACTCAGATGGTGCTCAGGTTTCATTTTTAGCTCGGGGCTATTGTCATATCCTTGCCAGCAGTGGTGTCTGTTCCACGAAAACTTTAACATTGGCCATAAACTCACACAGTGGGTGTGTGCGCACGCAGCGACCGGCAGTGAGTCTGTAATTTTTTTTTTTTTTTTTTTTTTTGAAGGCTGTTTTAAGTGCTTCACATACTGTTATTCCACAGTGGAGCCTATGTATTTTACCAAACTACTGACCTTCATGGTTTTGGAGCTTGACTGTAACTTAGAGGTGACGGGGAAAATGTGAGGGGGCGGGATTTGTTTGAATGCCAACAAATGCTGCTGCAGTTCTGGGACGAGAGCATAGTTGTGCAGCAGAGGTGGAACTTTCATTGGTGTCGCTGTGTCCCTTTTATCTGCCTTGGGAGTTTCCACAGATGTTTATAACCATAGTGTACATTTACACAAACCCTCAGCTTAAAGTACTGCCTCTAACACTGCAGTCAGTCTCCCTGATGCCCCAAACTTTATTTTAGGTGATCTTCAACATGTAAGTTTTAAAAAAATGTTTATCAGGATGTCTCTATAAAGCCAGACGGGATCAGTCTTTGTTATGGGTCAAACACACCTATAAATCCCTCCTCCTCCCACGTCTGGGCTCAGCAGATCATAACTGTGTGCATCTACTGCTTCTCTATAAAACTATTAGGAGGGAAAAAGTCCAAATCATGGACATTAAAAACTGGAATGAGGAAGCAGGACTCTGCCTGCAGGAATGATTTGAGTGCACTGACTGGGATGTCTTTCAGCAGTCCTGTGGAGATGAGCTGGACAATTCTGTGGACATTATTTGCTCATATATTTCCTTTTGCAGAGACATGATTATTCCATGTAAGACGGTTCAAATCTACCCAAATAATAAGCCAGGGTTTAATGAAATGGTTAAGCCCACAATTCAAAGAGATGCTTTTGAACAGGGAGAGGCATCAGAGCTGCAGGCAGCCACCAAAAAGCTGGAAGGAGGAATCTTAAAGGCTGAACTGATCAGCTTTATAGAATAAAATGGCTGCAGATAACCTGGGCTCGGCTCGGTCTTGATGGTAGAACCAACTTAAAGTATGCAGATGACATGCTCATTGTTAGTCTTGAAACCAGAGCACTGAGCATTTTGTCAGGTGGTGTGAAGAGTCTGATCTCCAGCTCAACATATCAAAAACCACGTCATGATGCTACAAACTGGAATGTGTGCAGTCTTATAGATAGATAGATAGATAGATAGATAGATTATGACTCTGTTTTATGGATCTTGTATTGAGTCAATCTTAGCCTTTTCCTTGGTGGTCTTTGAAGGAAGCTGAATGGTAAATGGCAGCTTAGCCCAGAGTCTCAGCTGCAGAGGATGGCCAGCTGCATCTTAAATGATGACTCTCACCCCTGATGGTGGGGGGGTTCAGCTCTTTCCCTCCAGATGGAGGTTTGTAGCCCCTAAATGCAGAACAAAGTGTTATAGAAACAGCTTTGTCCCGGCTGCTGTTACTCATCTGAATAAGCTATAGAAAACTGTGCACGTATCTGTTCATTTATTTATTCATTTTTAATTTGAAAAATTGAAAAATCCATTTGATTTCTATTTAAGTTTTTGAGATTTTACTGCCAGGAGGCGGAGGGGTAGCACTGGAAGCTGCCAATATTTTGGTTTTATCCTTAGGACAACAAAACTCTGACTCAGGTTTTGTTTTTGGGAGACACAACAGCTTATTTGCTTTAATTGTATATGTGAACAGTGCATTGATGCCTGTTTTAACTCCATTCTTCATGCAGGTAACCCTGGTTTCCCAGAATCCCGTGCTTTTCTCTGGCTCTCTGAGATACAACATTGAATACGGCCTGCAGGACTGCAGCATCGAGAAGGTTAAAGAAACTGCAAATAAGATCAAGGCAAATAAGATCATCTCTGACATGGAAAACGAGTATGATACAGGTACAGAGCCGTCTGTGATGTTGTGCTTCACTGCAGTCACACTGATCAGGCGACTGCCTGCCAACCACTGGATGCTATGAAAAAATGAGCATTACCTGATCAGCTGTGAGTGGAATGGAAATGTGTCAGTAAGGCACAACTTTTGCTTTGAAGACGAATGTTCTTTTCTGGTTTGCACTTTTTCAAGTTTCACAGCCGCTTGGTGTAAATGGTAAATGGACTAGTTCTTATATAGCGCTTTTCTACTCAGTATGAGCACTCAAAGCGCTTACACAACCTGTTTGCATTCACCCATGCACTCCCATTCATACAAGCACTTCCATTTTTACGAAGCTAAGTGCTTTTAATTACCTAACATTCACACGCATTCATACTCCGACAGAACGGTCGGAGAGCAACTTGGGGTTAAGTATCTTGCCCAAGGATACATTGGCATGTAGCCAGGATTTGAACCGCTGACCTTCCGATCAGTAGGTGACCTGCTCTACCTACTGATCTACAGCCAGTTTAGTTAGCAATTTTTTTTGCAGACAAGTCAGCGTCCTGTTTCAACTCAGCCACTGATAAAACCTTTCCCACTGGGGGTGAAAATTTTCTCTGAAATTTGCAGAACGTTATTAAATACCATTAAACATCCAGTTGACTTGTTGCACACATCCCTGAAACATAGATGACTATGACTGAACTCTGTTTCTCACATTTTGTCAACATTTGTGTGTGTGTGTGTGTGTGTGTGTGTGTGTTCACACCAAACTTGAAGCCTCACCTCTCTGGAGGGACAATTATAACTGATATCTGGAATCAAGTTCCTGAAATATATTTTCAGATCTTACAAGGTGGTGCCATAACTTTGCTTTTCTTCAGTTCTGCTTCCTTTTTGTGTGTGTCTTTATTTAAAGCAGGGGGGATGTGGATTCACCTGTTAGCATCACCTGCTTTATAAAGTTTAATATTAACTGTAACAGCTGTAAAGTAAGAAAGGTCAGAGGTTCCAGTTTAAAATGTCCGGCTTTTAGCTGGTGATGACATGTTTCAGTAATGATTAACCTGTGGTGGAGTAGTCTCTGAAGCAGGCCCTGTTTTCCATTATAACCCCGCTCTGTATCGTTTGCCCTCTCAGATGTAGGAGAAGGCGGAGGCCGTCTTTCAGGAGGAGAGAAGCAGTGCATCGCTGTCATCAGAGCTCTGGTTCGAGACCCGCAGGTCATCATTCTGGATGAAGCAACCAGCAAACTGGATGCTCAGGCACAGCATTCAGTATGTATATGAAAATAAAACTCCTAAACATCCACCTTAACAGGAGCTCAGAGTCAGAAGCTATATGCCCCTCAGCTTTGGTCATGGCTGCAGAGGGTCTCACTGTAGAGATGGACCAGCTGCTCTTACACATGAAAAGGTCCATCTGTCTGCTGTCCAGTGAAGGTTTGCTGGGGAGATCAGCTAACAGCAGTGTAGGAGGATCTCCTGTTCTCCTCAGTTAAATCTGGACAGCTTCCAGCACGATTTTCAGATTGTTCTGTGGAAGTCCCCTTGTACTTATGCCTGTGGTAGGTACCAAAATGGCGACTCTTCAGAGCTATTTTAATGTTTTTGGAAGTGGACAAAGTCACAAGATTTTAGGAGGGCTTTATATTTTTATGGGTCTGTGAGTGCAGAAGCCTCACCCGTCTGCTCTGTTTACAAGTGGCAGCCAATCAGATGAAGGTTGGCTTAAAGAGGGAGCGGCTAAAAGGGCTTGTTTCAGAGGACTGTGGCGCTAAAATGAGCAGAATGGGTTCCTTTTAATATTCAGAATCTCTTTCGGTGCAGGACTGCATCCACCAGTCTCTGACCCTGGTGGTGGATTGGAGTAATAGCAACAGAGGGGGTAATAGTATGTTTATATAAGGAGGAGAGGCAGTTTGACATGTTATATTTTTCATATAACATCAGGTAAAGAACACAGAAACAGAGTAGGAAGGTATTTTCATTCATTTACTTCAAGAATACTCCAAATGTCTCATACAAAATCTGCACACCTGAATGAGCAGCAGGTGTGTCAAAGCCAAAATTATACTGAAGCAGTTAAACTGATTTCCCTTCATGGTGTGTTGTTACTGCTGGAATATTTATATATGATAAAGGTGGATGCACCTTTAAATATTCCAGCAGTAGTGTGTGGAATCTGATTTTTGTAACTGGTCAGGGTCTCGGAGTGGGAATTCTGTGTTTATATTATAGTAAGGTTGATTTTTAATGTTGCTCGGACAACACAAGACTAACCAGTTAATGCAGAAAATATTTAGCAGAGAAACTGATGATAAACAAAACCAGTACTTGCATGTATTTGTTAAGGAACCTGATATTTTTGTCCTCAGGTGCTGAAGGAGATTCTGGCTTCCGGCCGGACGGTGCTGGTCGTGGCTCATCAGCTGATGACGGTGCAAGAGGCCGATCACATCATCTTCTTGGAGAACGGTGTGATTGTGGAGGAGGGGACACATAGCAAGCTGATGGCCAAGGAAGGACGCTACTATCGCCTGAAGGAGGAGCTGTTCTCTCAGGACAGCTGAGGAGAGCTGATGACCTGCAGAAAATGAAAGGGTAGTTTGATGTGCATGTTTCAGCGTTTGCGAGGAGCAGAACCGGTGGCGTTAACCTGTTTGTATCAGGAGAATTCAGCTGTTTGTCATGAAACTGAAAACTGTGACGTCAGACTGACATAGGCTAACCTGCACCAGTGTTGGATGTGGATGAATGTTTGACCTTCAAAGCAGATGTTTGGTCACTGGAGCAACTTTATTCAGCATAAAGATTAAATCATCCTTTAACATCCACTTCACGTGGAGAGACTATCGTGATCATGATCCTTTAGCTACCCTGACTTATTTTAGAGATGTACTGCTTCAGTCCAGAGGGAACAGTTCATGTAATTCATTGACAGTGTTGGGAATAATTTGGGATTTCCTCCCACTAAACAACTATGAATGACGCCATGAGACAGTAGCTCAGAGGGAAAGGTCTGTTCTCTAAAATTCAGTTTTCTGATTCTGGTGTCTTTGTATTAGCAGATCACAGAGGTCATCTTTGTGTGACCTGCTAATGAGCAGCTCAGCAGAAAAATCCAGCATCCCTGTTTTGTTCCCAGCTCGATGGTGTTCTGCTAATAATGATGATGATGATGATGATGGCTTTTCCTCACTGCTTTTTATGCTGTGTGTGAGTCTGTGTTACCTTAAAGCTTTTGCCGTGTCTTTAGTGTGAATAAAACTGCTTATAGCTCTTTAACAGAAGCTCTCTTTGAGGTAAAACGTTGTCACTGATGTTCATCATTCGTCCCATCCCGTCAGTTGATGATCATGGTTTCCAGCATCGATGGGCTCTCCTCGGACTCCAGATGAAATACTGTTTTTGGAGGATTTTGATGTCTTTGTTTTGAACTTCAATTATTAAAATTGTTTTTGACAGAAAAAAACACTTGTGGAAATGTTTGAGCTTCTTCAGATGTGAGCGTGTTCATGAATATTAAAGGATAGATCTGTAGTTTTTAAAGCCTAATATACATGTATACTAAAGATTAACTCTGTAAATCAAAGACTGGATTTTGGCCCTCATCAGTTCTTTGTAATTGCATCAGGAGTCTTAATGATTAGCTTGCATGATGGCATTACTCAGTGCCTCATTAGTATGGTGGTTAATACATTCAGCTAAGATGTGAAATCTTTGAGGTTTAGGACACACAGGAAGCGCATCAGCTGTAAAACAATTTGAGTGCATCGATCTGCAGCAGCTGAAAGGAACTCCTGTATGGGCTCATTATTGTAGCAAAACTATTTGTGCATGTATGTTTCATCCCTGTGGAGATTTGTGTTATCAGATTTGTAAATGCATCCAATCTAATTATTTATAAAGCACATTTAAAACAACAGGGTTGACCACAGTACTTTACATAGGGAAAATAAAATAAAATGAATACACCAAACACACACAAGCACACATCAGAAATCAAAAAATTATAAAATAATACAACAGCCCCCAAAAATAGGTCTCATTCCGATATGAAGTTTTAAGATGCACTTTAAAAACATGCAGAGTGGAGGCTGACCTAATGTGGGGGGGGGGGGGGGGGGACTCGTTCCATAGTTTAGGGCAGGGGTATTCAACTCCAGACCTCGAGGGCCGGTGTCCTGCGGGCTTTTGATGTGTCCCTGATCCAACACACCTGAATCACTTCCTCAGTATGCAGTCAAGTTCTCCAGAGTCCTGCTAATGACTTCTATATTTGACTCCGGTGTGTTGAACCAGAGACACATCTAAAACCTGCAGGACACCAGACCTCGAGGCCTGCAGTTGAATACCCCTGGTTTAGGGGCTATGGCTGAGAAAGCTCGGTCCCCCCTGCTCTTAAGCCAAGTTTTAGGAACACAGAGAAGTAGCTGCTCAGCGGGTCTCAGTGACCTAGAAGGTGTTAAGGAGTTCAGCAAGATATGATGGGGCCAGCCCTTTCAGCAACTTAAAAACATACAATAAAATCTTAAAATCAATCCTAAGATGCACAGGAAGCCAATGAAGGGAGGCTAGCACAGGGGAGATATGCTGCATTCTGGACCAATTGAAGGGGTGAAAGAGAAGACTGGTTTATACCAACGCATGGATATTCATAATGCATTTATATTCATGGCTGAGGAGTTCTGAGGTTTTACTCAAGTCACTGCAAATACAGATAAGTCATCAAGTACAAGACACCCAGATTTTCAACTGGTTTTCCTTTTTAAATATAGATTTATGTAATATCTTGGATGCTTACAGACTGATTTGCACATTTAGAAATTAAACATGGATCTGTAGACACACATACAGACTGAGATCCACCCACACAAATAGATGTGCTACAATAAGAGCTCTGTATTCCTGAGATTCGGTATGTGTCAGACTAAAAGATTTAAGAAGTCTACTCCATCCCTTCTTAGTGCATTTCACTTACCAGTGAAATGCAGCGGTATAGTCACTGGTTCATGAGTGGATCTGATGGTTGGTTCTGATGGCGCCCCCAGCAGGACGCTTTGCTCCTTTAAAAACAGTGCAGAAACGGTGCAGTGAGGGATCAAGGTCCGAGTGAGAGCCTATTAACCTGGTCATCCAACTCCCTTCATTAGTGTTTCCATCTGATCTGGTGCACGCGGACTCGCCCGGAGAGCCTCCACAGCTTGAGGTCAACACTCAGCTCAAGTTTGAGAATCGGGGCGCGCCCAGCTCAGTTACACACTATGATCCCCACCGCTGCGTTTGGCACGCATTCTCTGCGGAGCTGCGCTTTTTCCAGAGTTTTCCAGCTTTACCGGAGGCCATGGATGCGTCAGCCAGGATTCCCTGCAGCCACACGGTAAGCGAAGAGTGAAAGAAAACTGAGAAAAGTAACTTTAAAGCGGAGCTCTGAGAATAAAACCAGCATGACCCTCAGTCAGTACGAGTGAAGAGCGCAGGGATTTGTTGGTGTGTCCGCGTTTTCTACCAAGACTCACATGATTGTCTCAATTTGAAAGCTGTTTTTGCTGCTGCAGAGCTCAGCCCAGGGTGAGGGGTCTCAGGTTTAGAGTTATGCAAGAAGGCTGCACAAAAACACGTTTTTGTGCACAGACTTTGTAGCGCATATTAAAATCGGAAGGAAGTTTGTGTTTTGAGAATCACACACATCCCCCCCCAAAAAACAAAAAAAACAGTATTTTATTTTTTTCTAACATGGAGCTTTGTCCTGGATCTGTGACCCAGTGTTTTCAGCTCAGCTTCTTTATGAATGATTTACTGTATTCTTGTAATCGTGTTTTGGAGTTTGTGATTTCTCACTGTTATGTTTGGGTCCCACAGTTTTCAGCCTGGTTTGTCTTGTTAAGTCTTGGTTTGTGTGAAGTGTTCTCGTGTTTCAGTTACTTCCTGTTTTGTTGTGTAGTCTCCTGACTGTGTTTTGCATCTAGTTTTGCTTCCCCCGTTGTTTTCTTCAGTTACTTCCGGCTGTGTTTCGTGCAGTTTTCCATCTCCCTGATGACCTCAAAGCCCTCCGTTTTCCTTAGCTGTTTGTCGTGTCTGAGTGCATCCGTTATGGGTTCCTGCCTCGATTCTTTTATTTTGCTCTGTTTTCTGCAGCCAGTTTTTAAAAATGCATTTAAATTTATGTCTAAGTTTTTGGGTTTCACGCTTCTGTGACAGAACCACATTACAGAATCGCATAATAAATGGGCCTAGTAGACTTCATCGTTGTTTTGGATATGGGGCTATTATTATAGGAAAACATTTCTGTGTATGTATTGCGATCTATGTGGAGATCTTTGTGTGGGTATTCAGATCCGTGTGCGTAATCAGATTTTAAATGTGCAAATAAATCTGCAAGTTGCACAGATATTGTTTGAAACGTCTTTTGCTCGAATCACTGAAAATACACACAAGTCATCAGTTACAAGTCACCCAGTTTTTCAACTGGCTGTGACTTTGCTATACTTCTACCACCATCCCGCAGCAATTTGCAATAGAGGGTTCATTCACACTGAGCTCAGGCTCAGGATTTCTCACATGCTTAGTGTGTACCACCAGGTGGCGTATTACTCAGGCTTCCAGTGTCACATTAGCCTGATGGTAGTGGTGGCTGTGCCGATGCAAGGCTGGCTCTGGCTATGTTAGATTCAGAATACATTAAATCCATGATAACTTTATAAAGCCGGGGTGTCAAACTCAATCATAGGACGTGCCAAAATTGAAGACAGTCTGAGTCGCGGGCCAAACAGGATTTAAAAAAATAGTAATTTTAATCAGCAATGTGAATTTGAATGGCCAGAATACATCAGCATTGTTCTTAACACATTAAATATAATATCAAATTATACTTCAAAAATAACAAGTTTCAAGTTGAAGAAAAACTGTGTAAAAACTGTGATGTGAATTTCTGCTTCACAGTCGGAAAAACGCTGCGTAAATTGCGCAGTGTCCAGCTCATCAGTAAAAAGCGCAGCTGCAAACACAGCGGTGGAGACGTAGTCTATTTGTTTTTTGGCCATCACACACGTAAAATCACGCGGTCCCGTCCCTGAATCTGCAGGTTTAACGCATTAAGATGCTTCATTATGTCGCAGAAAAAGGCAGACTCACACAGCCACTATCCCGGAGTCCTGCTGAGTCTTTTTCTTAACTTTGCATGAACTGACAGATTTCCTCAGATAGTACAGCGCACCCTTGTGATAAGGCACGTCACCTCTGCATCTAGCTTAAATGTCACTGTAAAAAGTGCTGACCTAAGTTTTTATCCGCTAAACAATTGGCAACAGCGAAAACGGGTTAGTGCACAGGTCATGGCAGCTGTTGCAGTGCATTCTGGGGTTTGTAGTATAAGTGGTGGGAGCGCTATTTACCCGTGGGCCATAAATAATAGTCATATGAAATCATCTCGCAGGCCAGATGTGGTCCGCGGGCCTTGAGTCTGACACGTGTGTTATAACGCATAAACCAGCAGACCCCTGCCTTTTGAAGCTGTGATTAAGATCAGATTTCAGGTAATCTTTTACCAGCGTCGTTGTTTAATCACTGTCCTGTAGAGTAAAGCTGTCCAATGTTTAACACAAGGTAATAAATCCAAAAGGTTCATCTCATGAGGCTTCAGAGCCATCCTATGTGGAAACCTCACTCCACCCCGAGCAGCTGCAGCAGTAACAGGATGCTGATGCATTGTGGCCTTTTACTTATTTGGTTTACATTCTTCTACCCCAACCCTCTTTTTGCCAGTAACTTCTTGTCTTTTGGCATCTTGCCTTTATTTGAGCCCCTGATAGCAGAGGCGGTCTGCAAAGATAAGCAGGGGTGTTAAAAATCTCCAGTCAGAATCAAATCGGGCATTTTCCAAGATTTCAGGAGGGAAAACACTCAAGTTTCTTAAAGCTGACAAAGTAAACAGAAGCAGCTGCTGTGGGGGCCCCTGAAATGCCCCGGGTTCAGTGTGTGAGATGGTTTGCAGTAAATCAGGTTTTTGTTACTGGTAGATGCTGCTGAACTGTAGCTTTAAGATCTTGAAGATTTTTCTTCTCAAATTAAGTTTAAATGCACAGTAATAAAGTTTTGTACTGCGGTGTATCCAGCTTTCCTTGGATTTTTTTTTTCTGTAGTATTTCAATCTCCACAAAAGAAATGCATCTTTTGTATAAAAGCAGGTGTAAATGCATAAATGAGTATTTCAAAAAATTCATATTGGTGAAATGTGTGGGAGCACATCACACATTTTGGATGTAATAACAGAAATGTGGTGACATACCTGCAGAGTATCATCCGGAAGTGGGATCAAACTTTTCCATATTCAGACTTTAATATCTGTTCACCTGATTTGGGCTGTTTTTAATGGGCAAATATTTTTAGGGACTTCAAGCATCCATTATTCTGTTAACTGGAGCTCCGCTCCTGAGAGACCACCTTTACAGCGCCACAGATATTTACCCGAAAAATTTGAAAGAGCTAACTCAAGAAATTTTTATTTCAGCTGCTCCCTTTAGGGGGCGCCAAAGCGGCTCATCTGCCTCCACCTCCACCTCTCCCAGCATCCTCCTCTGCACTGTCCAAACAGTCTCAGCCTGAGTTGTCCCTCTTAAGTCTGCTGTAAAGTTGGCTATTTTAATGTGGGAGTCTGTGGGCATTGACTCACTCTTCCCTGTCATTCAAGGGGCCATTTGCATCTTTCAGCTGTGGAAGTTGCTGCTTGTTCCAGATAAGTCTGCACGCAGACTCTGGAACTTGCTGGTGTTGCTGTAGATTGTAAGGTTGTCCCAGTGTAAAGGCATGTTGATGATGAGCAAAAACCCAGAAGCTTTCTAATATTGACAGTCGATTACTGCAGGCATTGTCGAGGATGCTGTAGTACTGGGGCTGGAGGTGATCTGAGAGTCTTGATGTGCTCTGTAATTGAAATGGTTTGAGTAATATTACTGTACTGTTTTTCACTCCAGCCACCTGTCTGTGCATACATGCAGAACTACATCTATGCCCTTCAAAAGTTGCCTACAAAGCGTACAGTGTCTAAAAATCTCCTCTTTCTTGTTTCCCTCACAGCGATGTCCATGTGGATTATCCGCCCATCATCCCAACTCTCACCACCAGCTACGTCCATGGTACATCCTCCACATCGCTGCTCCACATGACCGTAGCAGAGGCTCTGCAGAGGTCTGTGGAGCGCTGGCCTGACAGAGAGGCCATGGTTTTCCTGCAAGATGGAGTCCGCAAGACCTTTGCACAGTTTCAGCACGATGTGAGTCCTTTGCTTTAAAGCATGTGGATGCATGCAGGTGTGTCAAACTCAGTTTAGATGATGGGTCACATACAGCCAGGCTGAGCTCAATGGGGCTGGACCAGTAAGATCACTGCATAATGTCCTATGTTTATTATAAAATAAAAAATTTAAGTGTGAAGAATCCAGCCCAAGTTAATGAAACCGATCCCAGTGCTTAACTGAAGGTGCTATTTCTTGTTAAACTAGCGGTCGCTTTAGAAAACAGAAACAGTCCAGTTTTTATAACATACCTCAGATTTTCAGTTTTATATACTATCATTACACGCACTGTTTAGGGATCACCATGGAAAGTCACACAACCTCAACAGTATTTTTCTGTTTTGTATGATTCAAACAACTCGATAGGTTGTTTTTAGCTTTTAACTTTAACAATACTCCTCCGGCATGATCGGGGGGGGGGCTCAGAGAGGGGGCAGTCACAGGGGTTATTTTGTGCAGAAAAGTCACATAATGTGTGAAATGCCCCTTTTTTATGTAAATGCACATTTTAATTGATTTTTTCTTTATGAAGAAGAAAACCTGGTGTAACAGAGTTGATAATCACCTTTAGGTTTTGTTGAGCCAGCTACACAGGTACATCTCAGGTTTGTGAAGAGCTATATCAGAAATGTCATCATGTTGCCATGGTACCCATTTCTAGCACTTATGGACCTATGACACCTTCATCTTATTTTTATTTCACAACAGTGTCTCATTAACAAATATGATGCAGTGCACACAAACACAGTGACACAATCAAGAACAACTGGACTTCTCGTCCTTTGCTCCATGTCCTTGTTCAGTAAACCTCTCAGCTGTGAGGGGAAAACCTTCACTCAGTGTAGCCTCATATGTCTGTGGGGGTTCAGTGTGGTCAGTCTGTGAAATTTGCCCCTTTCAGTGACATTTCCATCCATGTGGACTGTGACCGATCAATGGTTTCTTGTTCATCAGAGGTTCAGTCAGCCACAGACGTGCTGCAACTGAGCTCATCAGTTTACTAATGTTACGCTATTGACACACATAAGTTAACCATAAGGAAAGTTATGAAATCCCCTCAAGATATATGAACAGTATACACACCAGTGTTTGTTAGTGTGTGAGAGAGAATGAGTGCAGCCATACCCATCTTTATTTTAGATAATAGATGGTTGATGTGGTTCCTTAATCATATCTATACCATCCCCCTTTAATTAAATGTACTTTTCTCAGTGTGATTACCTCAGTGATGTTTCAGTTTGCAGCACCACAAAGAGATGAAGTGGTCCTGCAAGTGGTCCTGAGCATTGACAGTTATAAATAAAGTTGTAGCTGTTAAGTAATTTTTTTTCAGCAAAAGAAATGGAAAGATTTATATTCTCCCAGTGGAGATGTGAGCTCACCTCAGCAGCTGGTATTGCTCTCTAACAGGAATTATTCATTGTTGGCATCTTGCTAAAATTTGACTGCTTTCTATTTAGTTGATTATTTTCTGTCCATCTTGTCTACTAAAGTCAGCAGAGTACCCTTCATCACATTTCTCTAAAAGGTCTTCATTCTTAATCTTTGGCCTTTTTTTTTTGCATCCTTTCGCTGCTTTGACAGCTTTTTAGGAGGCACAAGTGTGCAGAAACATTAAACACTGAAGCTCAAACATTAAATGCATGTAGCCAGAAAGCCTTCATCTCCACAGCAAACATTTTGACACTTACTATAAAGCACTTTTTTTTTTCCTCCCCTGCGTTTTAAGTAATGTCAGGCTGTAGTGATGTAAGTGATGATGGTAAAATTAAAGTAACAGCAGCTTTAAAAGGAATCAAACATTTTGACTCCTCGGAGCTGGAAAAGCAGCGCTGTGACTAATGTTCACGTTCTGGCCGTGACTCTGTGAAATCTCCACACTGAGTTAAATGTGTCTAAAGGTCAGTGGTCAAAGTCAAAGTGATGCCACAGACTGTTTGCATGAACCTGGCACAGACAGATGAACCAATGCAAATGGCGCTCTGCCAGCAGGTGTTTTTAGAAATGTATAAAATCATAATCAAATCAGTTTTCTTTTCTGCTCCTTTGCATTTATATGATCTTTACTGTTTGTTTGAATTCTTTTCTTATGGAGCTACCTTTGCTCTACTTGGTAGGCTCTCCCATGCTCTTCCTTCATTATATAATAATTGTTCAATGTTTATTGACCTTTTTCCCTCATCTTTTCTCACTGTTTTTCACTAGTTTTGCATTTGGCTAGGGTCACTGTCACTGCTGGTAGCATGAGGCCATATCTGGACCCTACAGAGGTTGCACTCCTCCAGGATGGCACATCAATATGTGCCATTGGCAGAAGATTTGCTGTGTCGTCCAGCACAGCCTCAAGACCATGGAGGAGATTCCAGGACAGCTGGACAGGGCCGTAGAAGGTCCTTAACCCATCAGTAGGACCAGTATCTGCTCCTTTGTGCAAGTAGGAACAGGATGAGCACTGCCAAAACTACAAAATGACCTCCAGCAGCCACATGTGTGAATGTCTGTGAATGAACAATCAGAAACGGTCTTTGTGAGGGTGGCCCGAGGGCCTGATGCCCTGTAGTGTGCCCTGTGCTCACTGTCTGGCACTGTGGAGCCATAGAATACCAGAACTGGCAGGTCCACCACTGGAGCCCTGTGGTTTTCACAGATGAGTGCAGGTTCACCCTGAGCACATGTGACAGATGTGAAAAGGTCTGGAGAAGCCGTGGAGAACGTTATGCTGCCTGTAACATTCAGCATGTCCAGTTTGGTGTTGGTCAGTGATGGTCTGGGGAGGCATATCCATGGAGGGTGCACAGACCACTACAGGCTAGGCAACGGCACTGGGTATCAGAATGAAATCCTTAGAACCACTGCCAGACCTTACGCTGGTGCAGTGGGTCCTGGGTTCCTCCTGGTGCATGACAATGCCTGGCCTCGTGGTGAGAGTATGCAGGCGAGTTCCTGGAAGATGAAGGAATTGATACCATTGACTGGCCCTCACACTCACTTGACCTAAATCCAACAGAACACCTCTGGGATATGTTTTGGTCCATCTGATGCTTTCAGGTTGCACCTCAGATTGTCCAGGAGCTCAGGGCCTGGTCCAAATCTGGGAGGAGATCCTCCAGGACTCCATTCATCATCTCCTTAAGAGCCCCAGTATTGTCAGGCATGCATATAAGCGCGTGGGGGCCACACAAACTGAGATCCACTTTGAGTTGCTCCAATGAAATTTCAGCTAAATGTTCCTGCATGCTGCATCTTTTTTTTTTTTTTTTTTTTTTTTTTGCCTCACTTTGATTTTCAGGGTGTCTTTGAATTCAGCCTCTATAGGTTGATGAATTTCATTTTATCAAACGGTGTGTCATCCTTTCATTCCTAACACATTACCCAGTCCATATCAGTGTAGATATTATGCAGCAGGATTATTTTCCTATTGAGATCTGATATATTGTTTCTTTATTTTTTGTGTGTCTGAGTGCAGTAGTACTTATTTTAGATAATAGATGGTTGATGTGGTCCCTTTTTATACTACCCACTGATTACATCTGTGCAGCTTTTCTCTCTCCTGTTTCTCCTCCATGCCAACCAGCTGAGGCAGATAGCTGCCTCACCCTGAGCCTGGTTCTGCATGAGGTCTCTTCTTTTAAAAGGGCATTCTTCCTTCCCACTGTCACCAAGTACTGCTCATAGGAGATCCTGACTGTTGGGATTTTTCTCTCTAGCTTGGTACTGTATATCACTAGGATGTGTATCAGATGTAAATGATGGTACCATTTGCTGGTGTAATCTAAAACCCAGAGCTCAGGGACCTCCCCTGGATGTGTGATGGCATCACTAAACAGAACTGTTTGTGTCCCTGCAGGTGGACCAGGCTGCAGCTGGATTGCTGGCACTTGGACTGAAGAAAGGAGACCGGCTTGGCATGTGGGGGCCAAACACTTACGAGTGGATCCTGTTCCAGTTTGCAACAGCCAAAGCTGGGATCATACTGGTGAGTCAAAGCTAGGCATGTCACAGTACCAGAGATCTGGTAAGATCTGAACCAAAGCAAGGGCAGATGACTGAAGTCATGTCGATCCCTTCAAATCCCTCAGCAGTTACGTGAACAGCACTTGAATTGCTGAATAGGCCAAGCTTGGGGAGCTTCTGCTGCCTTTGCCAAAGAGCAGAAGACTGTGATTCAGAAGTTAACCAAACTTAAAGTGCGTTAAAGTGATCCTGTTTTATGGGTCTGAATCTCTTGAGTTGAACAAGAAGCTGGATGGAAACTACACTTGCATGCTTCATGTCACCCTAAATGTTTCCTGGAAGAGCCACCGAAGATCTCACTCTAGCTGGCTATGTGACACGTCAAGATGAGATGGCTGCGAAGGTCCAGATGCCAAATGCAAAGAGGTGTGGTCGACCGTCCTTGACGCTCAAATCGATCAGTGAGGATGCTGGACTGCAAATCAAAGGCCTCTTATCAGCCATATTTAACGGAGATGTCTGGAACCATTAATGATGACAAAAATTAAATCCATGCAGAAACAAAGTGAACCTTTTAGTGTCTTTTCCTTGCACCATGTGACTTTGTCACATGGTGCAAGCGGAACCATCTAGAGCTCAACGTGACAAAGACAAAGGAACTGGTGGTGGACTTGAGGAAAGACAAGGCACCGGTGGCCCCTATGTCCATCGGGGGGGTCAGTGTGGACACCGTTGAGGACTACAAATATCTGGGAGTACACATTGACAACAAACTGGACTGGGCTAAGAACACTGATGCCCTATACAGGAAGGGCCAAAGTCGTCTCTATTTTCTGAGACGCCTGAGGTCCTTCAACATCTGCCGGACTATGCTCAGGATCTTCTATGAGTCTGTGGTGGCGAGTGCCATCCTCTATGCTGTTGCATGCTGGGGCAGCAGACTGAGGGCAGCAGACGCCAA
Organism: Archocentrus centrarchus; assembly: GCF_007364275.1. NCBI lineage: Eukaryota > Metazoa > Chordata > Actinopteri > Cichliformes > Cichlidae > Archocentrus > Archocentrus centrarchus. The sequence goes on from NC_044364.1 coordinate 26,853,386, forward strand.
CAGACTCAATAAACTGATCCACAAAGCCAGTGATGTGGTGGGAGTGGATCTGGATTCGCTTATGGCAGTGTCGGAGAGGAGGATGCTATCTAAGCTGCAGGCCATTATGAACAATGGCTCCCACCCACTCTACAACACAGTGATGGGACACAGGAGCACATTCAGTGCAAGACTCATCCCACCAAAATGCACCACAGAGCGCCACAGGAGGTCATTTCTACCTGTGGCCATCAGACTCTATAACTCCTCCCTTAATAGGTGACATTGTGGTTCATCAGTGTCATTCATTTATCAGTATTCAATTGTACATAAAATTGTTTAAATTTCCACATACATTGTACATACACTATATACATTGTACATACACTTATACATTGTACAAAAAGGACTGTGCATATATATATATAATGACACCTATTTAAAAAATTTTTTTTTGCACTCAAAAGTTTCATATGTGTATAGATTTAGATGTGTTTATAGTCAAATTATCTCTTTAGTCTTTATATTTTTATGCCTTAGTGTATGTTATTGTGTTTTTGGTTTACTCGTCTAAATGAAACGGTTGCAGCTGTAACAACAGAAATTTCCCTCTGGGATCAATAAAGTATTCTGATTCTGATTTACCTTCACAGGTGGCTGTGAACCCAGCATATCAGCTGCAGGAGATAGAGTTTGCCGTGCGGAAGGTGAGCAATGGTTTGAACCTGATTTTTGAATACTATGACACACAGAAACCATGCACGTAAAGTATTGGCTCATTTATTAATTTTTTTATTTTTTTATTTTCACAGGTTGGGTGCAAAGCTATAGTGTGCCCTACACAGTTTAAAACTCAGAAGTACTGCGACATGCTGAGGAAGATCTGTCCAGAAATTGAGAAGTGCAGCCCAGGAGACCTCAAGAGTGCCAGGTACATCTCGCCTGTCAGGCCCTCTGATTCTGTACATCTGGAAGTATGGACAGATTCCGCTTTTTGGGACTGCTCCTTTGTTTTGTTTTTGTTTGTTTTTGTTTTTTTGTTTGTTTTGTTTTGGTTTGGTTTTTTTTGGTACACTGAAGCAGGAGGGAAAGTACTTGAAAGGCTCTTGGATGCCTTTGGAAAGCCGATGGTGAGGGTCAGTATCTGCAGCTATGAGCAGATTTCTGCTTATAGCTGCAGATAATTTTTATTAGCAAAAGTGACAGCAGGTGTAGTAAAACTGATGTTAGCTGTAGGAAGTGCATCAGGTAGATTCAGCACTTCTGTTACAGTCATACGGGGGTGTCATGTGGATGATTATGTAAGTGTACTTGAAAAGATTAACGTGATATGTTCTCAACTCTGCTCACTGTACACTGAGCAGAGTTGAGAGTGAGTTCCTACCCACAGTTTTGTTTGCTTCCTCCTCCCAGCCTCCCTGAGCTCCGCTCTGTGATTGTCCTGGATAGTCGACAGCCAGGAATGCTTCACTTTGAGGATGTGATGCAGGCCGGCAGCAGTCAGCACATGCAGCAACTTCAGGATCTGCAAAAGATGATCTCATTTGATGACCCCATAAACATCCAGTTCACTTCGGTAACTGGTGCACAATCACTGCTCATGAGAGAATAGCATGCTCTGTAACTTGGCCTGCTGCAGGGCCATTGAAAATGCTCCAAATCACAGCTCAGGTCAGCTGAACAACCAGCCAAGAAGTCAGCTAGCAGCCTCTGTCTGCTTCACATGGCACACGAAACCACCACCCCCTTAATCATACATAACATTTATCTGTTTAAAGATTCACCCACTGTATTGCTGTTGTGACGAAGGAAGCTATCCACAGAGAACCAATCCTTTTGTTAAAAAGGCATTTTAATTTTTGGCTACAGACCAAGGGCCAACAGCAGTTCCTCTAATGGCCACTTGAGGTTGCCTCGAAAAATGGACTCCATCCATTTTCTTATGTTTATCCAGTTCAGAGTCTCCCACATCCCATTCGTGTTCTCCATAGAGATGTTGATGATGAGCTATAAAGTGAATCGATGGTTTGTGTTGCTGTAGAAAGCACAAGTCTGTATAATCAGCTTTGTTTGAACAAAAAGTTTTGGTTTTGAAGAAAAGAACTACTCTACCCACAATTCTAAACTGAAACAGTAATGCCTCTGATTGGTGGAGGTCGCCGTTATCGTGGAAATGTTTAAACCTGCTTAAAGTCACTAAAATGAGAACTTCTTGTCAGAAGTTGGGAAAATCTTATCTTACATTCAGAACTCCATCACATAATTTTAATGTGGTTTTATTGGTGTTATCATCAGTTATCTGTTAATGAGGTAACAGTTAACTCGTCTGTAAACGGGAAGCCAACAGAGTAAGTGCTCTACTTGATGGCTTTATAATCACAGTAATGTGTAAATAATATTCTACCAGGGCACAACTGGAGCGCCGAAGGGTGCCACCTTGTCCCATCACAACATCATCAACAACTCCTACTTCGTTGGAAGAAGAGTGGGATACACTTGGAGGGTGAGTCAAAGCGAGTGTGACTTTTTCTCAGTATTGAGTGAATTTCACCTTTATTCACATTAAAGGCTTAAATAATCTGCTGGTTTTATTTTAGTGTCTTTATCAAAGTCCAAGTCTGGGCTTTATTTTAAAATTCTGTGTAAAGATTCAAACCAACAGTGATTTCTGACTTTGAGCCTTTTATCGCTTCGTTTTCCCATCCAGCCTCACCCTCGCGTCTGTGTGCCGGTGCCTCTGTACCACTGCTTCGGCTCTGTGGGCGCTGGGATGTGCATGGCCGTCCATGGCATCTCTGTCATCTTTCCTTCTGCGGGATACGATGGAAAGGCCAACTTGGCAGCTATGGAGAGTGAAAGGTAACGTCACAAGTTTACAGCCTGTGATTTAAAAACAAAAAAGACCTCTCATGAGCCTGCAGGCCCGCTGCTGTGAGAGCTAACAAGGATTTCTGAGCTTAGACTCTAATCACCTTTGTTGTACCTTTGGGCTCCAGGATATGATCACATGTAAGGAATTCAATCTTTGTGCATTAAACCGGTTTTCACTCATCTCATGTTTCCTGGCTTAAAGCTGAGAATGTTGTGTAAGAGTGGATCTCGTTACTAATACGTAAGTGTTCTTGCAGATGATTTGGTGTAAACATGTCAGGTGTGACATACGAGTCACTATGAAAAGCTCCACGTCTGGCTCCAAAGGTCAAATTTCACCGTGTGAGGCTCAGGAGCCTCACACTCCTATTAGTTTCTCACTTCCTGAGCGAGATCAGATATTTCTGCAGACCACTTCCTGTGCATTTACAAACTGTCCTATCAGGATTACATAAACCAATGTTACCTCCACTGAGTGCTATCTAGGCCAAAGGTGACTGTGTGTTAACAGTCTGCTTTTATTGATGTGAAAACTTCAAACATTCAATGAATGTTTGAAGTAAAGAAACTGAAAAAGCAGAAAGTCGCTTCAGGTGTGGCTGATGTTGGAGTGGCTGAAAAACACACAATTTCTGTGTTCTGTGCAAAAACAAACACACTCACAGGCCAATTTATTAGGTACACCTTGCTAGTACCAAGTTGGACCTCTTTTGCCTTCAAAGCCACCTTGGAAACATTCCTCAGATTTTGGTCCACATTGTCATGATGGCATCGCACAGTTGCTGCAGAGCTGCTGACCGAACTGGACAACGGTTATTGACAATGTTCAGATGGATGATGCTGCATTCAAAGTCACTTAAATCATCTTTCTTCCCCGTTTTGAGGCTCAGTTTGAACTTCAGTGTGCCTGTATGTTGTAATGCAATGAGTTGGTGCCATGTGATTGGCTGACCAGACATTTTAACAAAACAGTTGAACAGATATACCTAATAAAAGATGCATGCTGCTTCTGGGTCTGAAAAATGAAAATGCTGCAGTAGTGCCTTAATCTGCTTTCCTTTAATAGCCAAAGATGGCAGCAGTGAAAATGTTCAGTTTGAGGCCTCGAAAATGGAACTTTGCAAATGAACGGGTGATGTGTTGGCTGTGTACATCTTTTATATACAGTCTCATTTGTGGTTACAGTCCTGTTACAGGTACCTGTTGTGCATCATGAACACACACACACACACACACACACACACACACACACACACACACACACACACATTTGAAAACCATTTGAACCTTTTATTTACATTATCAAAGAGAAGATTATTTTAGTTTCAAATAATTTTTGCCACTTTTGTCAGTGAAGAGTTTAAAAGCTTTGCAAACATCCTCCTCTCAGGTGCACCTTCATCTACGGCACACCCACCATGTATATTGACATGCTCAACCAGCCAGACCTCGCTAAGTATGACTTATCGTCAGTGGAGACGGGTAAGAAAAAGAGTGATTTTTTTTTTTTTTTTTTTTTTAATGCTACTTTTCTGCTGGTATTTTCATGCTTTTTCCTGCACTGATTGATTTATTTTCTTGCTGTAGGCATCGTGGCTGGTGCACCCTGTCCTCAAGAACTTGTGAAGAAAGTCATATCTCAGCTGGGTGTGAAGGAAATAACAGTGAGCCCCCCACCCCACCCCCACCCAACATAATGGCAACATCTGATTTGCAGGAATGATTCAGTGATGTGGTTCATTCAAACCTTGCACAATAGGGGGAGACAAATCTTCAGAAAACTGTCAGTGCAGTGAATTCTGATTTTTTTTTTTTTTCTTAAACATATAAACATGACAGTAGGCTTGTGAGGAATTTGTCAAAGGTTTATTGGAGTGTGCACTTCCAAAAGTCCAGGAAATGTAAAGATACTGAATATATGTGACATATGCATAAAGTCAACACTTAGGAAACCCTCTGAGTTAAAGGCATAGTTGAAAAAATGTTTTTAATGTTTTACAATGAATTTGCCATAAAGATCCTGCATTCAACTTTTTTTGAGTAGAGTAGAAAAAGATGGTGGTTCACGTCCTCATCCTCATCTTCGAAGTCTTTAAATGTCAGTGTGCGTGCAGAAAAGAGGATAAATGTCATTTCTGCCTCAACAGCAGCTGTGTGATGTCTAAAGGGGCTCTTTTTATGCTCATTTCCAGGAACTAGAGAGCTTTGTGTGATTCAGTTATTTATGTTTTTAGGGGCCTTGGTGCTCCTCAGGTCATCTTCTGTCTGCAGTTTTTAGCTCCTCCTTTAAGCCAGCTTTCTCCTGATTGGCTGCCTCTTGGATACAAAAGGTTGAAACAGTAGGTAGGCGGGGCTTTGCAGAGCTGTGTGCCTGAGATAACCACGTTGGGGATATCTGCCGTCGTTGGGGTTAATCTGCTGGGACTGTGGCTGAGCTGCATGAACTCTTTAAAGATGTGGTTGAACATTTGATACACGAGAATATCAGAGAGCCAGATTAAAACCGTCAGGCAGCCACACACCGAATGGATGAAGTGATTTTTGGATGATGGCAGTTTCTAGGCTTCTGTTAAAGCTACATCTACAGAATGGAAACAGCCTTCTTGAACTGCTTTTTGTATTCAGACTGCTTTACTGTTTGTCCAGCGCTCTGAAGTGTTGAATGCACTTCAGAGTGCTGGAATAGAGAGATGGCACATCTCTCTATAATGTTTTCCTCATTTACTTAAAAACATCCTGTTTTTCTATCCCGTCTGCTTCCACTTCATGCTTAAGTCTTCATCTTTGATAAAAAATGAATGAAAATTACATTAAAACAGGTCCATGTGTGTTTGTGTGTAACTGAGACAGACAGAGGGCATGTGTATGAACAGATGTGTGTCTGTGCAGATGAATAGATGGAGAGTCTTTAAGTAGAATCTGTTAGCGTTGCTGTTACTGTAGCCGGTCACCTGGACGTGCTCCTGCTCGGCCTCTCCTGTGGGAGAAAAGAAACAAACTCAGTTAACTCAGCGGCCAAGTCAAACATTCGGCCCTCCAGCCAGAGACCCCGCGACCTGGACTCGGTGTGCTGGACCCCAGGGCCAAGATGGAAAAGTTCAGTCAGGTTAGAGGGGAGCACACCAAGTTCTGTGGTCAAAGAAGGGAAAAACAAAATAGTGCAGCGCCAACTGAGCTGCTCCCAAACCACTTTTAACCCCGTGTTTGAATCCATGATCACACCGTACCAAACTCCAGCTGGAATCACAGCCGGCATGGGACTATACTTCAGTGGGACAAAGCAGTGAGCATTTAAGTGTCTGGTGTTAAATGTAGTGAATTATTGCTCTGTCAGAGGTTTGTTTCACAGCTGTTTGTTTATCTGTCAGTAAGATTACAGAAGAGCTGCAGGGCTGAGAAAAAGAGAACTTTTTCCATGTCTGAGTGCACTTCTGTTTTAAAGTTAGCATGGCTTCAAAGCCTGTACATGGAGATTTCTTTAGGGGCTTCTCACATCTACATGCTAAATCTTGTGCTTAGCTTGGCTTCAGACATGGAGATGCTGCACATGACGGGTTCCTCCCAGCACTTTGAAATCTTTTCATCTTTGATATAAATGTAAAATCAAGGCTGGAGTACCTGCTGAGAAGTCTTTAGATCTCCAGCTTCCATTCAGATAGTCATGGTAAAAAGGAGCTACGCCCTCTTTAAATTCTAAAGTTTTACATATCAGGACAGAATAAAAATCATCTGAAATGATTTAAATACCTCAGATGAGTGACACATTACACTGAGTCATTATTTATTGTGCAGGACTTTTGTCCCACTCTTCTTCACAGCGTAGCTTCAGCTCATTGAGGTTTGCAGCATTCATTTATGCACAGCTCTCTGAAAGTCCCCCCACAGCATTCAGGCAGGCTGAGGTCTGGACTCTGACTGGGCTGTTGCAGCACTTTCATTCTTTTCTTTTTCAACTGTTCTGTTGGAGATTTGCTGCTGTGTTTGGGATCATTGTCCTGTCGCATCACTCAGTTTGGTCCAAGATTGAGCTGTGGGACAGACCGCCTCACTGACTCCAGAATAGTTTGGTATACAGAGACTTCAGTGACTGCAAGGAGCCCAAATCCTCTCCCCTCCACCACAGTGCTGACAGCTTGCCTGAGATGATTGTTTTTTTCCAGATGTGCATTAAGTCTTGTGGTTTGTTTAGATGCAGCTTTGCAAACCTAAGCCATGCTGCCCTGTTCTTTAAAAAGAAGCCTTCTCCTGGCAGCCTCTCCAAATAAGCCGGACTTGTTCAGTCTTTTTCTGATCGAGTCTAAGATGGAGCTCTTGGGTTTTTTGCAGTTTCTTTGAGCATTTTAATCAGACTTTAGTGTGAATTTGGTCAAATGAAAGATGACAATAATATGTCATTTATTGTTGTTCATCTGAGGTTGTAATGAAATAATTTTAAAGCCTGTTAAGATCAGATTCTTTTTAAAATTTGTTCTGATGTGTTAAACCTTCAAATTAAAAGGGTACACTTTAGTTTTCAGATGACTGTAAATTTCATCTGTGTATGATCATGATTTCTTTATTTTGTACCTGTAAGTTAAGCTTGTCCCCACTTAGTAATGAACTCTTACATGTTTTCTCATCGCTGATTTGTCCTCCCTCTGATTTTGCTCTTATAGGAGGCTTTAAGACCTGAATTGTGTGAATTTACACCAAATGAGCACAATGAAAGCTGCCGTTCCTTTCGCTGCCTTATCTGAGAGATCATTAACACAATAAAATCTTCATATAATAGCAGAAGAAGCTCATTCGTAAGTTAAAATGTGTAGCTCTTATTTTGTCCTGTCATCAGTCACAAAAACCTCTAAAAATATTTCACAAAAAAACAAGAAACTGGCTTAAAACTGTTGACATGATTATTGCAGCTCTGGTGCACTCCTCAGTTTCTACGTGTTGAAGGAACCGAAGAACTGGAGGTCATTAAAGCACAAATTTCTGTTTTCCATGAGGTCAATCCAGCTGGTGGTTTATGAAGTCACTGATCCTAACCCCTCCCAAAATACATCTTTTTCTGTGAAAACTATAAAGTGTAAAAACAATTTAGAATCATGAGCTTTAGAGGTGCTTGTACTCCAAGCTGAGCTTTCCAGTCTTCGTTTGTAGCATCATGACTTGTTTGGGGGCAGATACCTGTGGGCTGCCAGTTCATTGGCGGGGGCCCTTCCTGGCCTTCTTTGGCTTCAATTTGCAGCGTCTGATATCCGTGACGTCTCTCACTTGCTTGCCCTTATGCTGATTTGGAGATGCGCATACTGCATCTGGGCGGTTTGGACTAGAATCCATCCACCTGCAGGAAGAAATCCAAAGATGAGGAGCAGGAAGGAACATTCATGCTTCCTATTTATGCAAGGTTGGAAAAATAAAGGTGAAGGTTGCTGAATGGGCAGTTATCAAACTGGAAGTTGGAGCTGGTTGGTTGGCTGAACAAATACTGGATGGGTGGCACAAAATACAGTGTAGGAAGTTCCCAGAGGAGAAATGATAATGACTTCAGAGTTTAAGTGGTGCAGCCAGCACACTGAGTAAAACGTCTCAATAAATTTGGATTGATTGCCATGAAAATTGGTGCATACATTCAGGATGATGAGTAAAAACCTTAATAAAGCAGCTCACGGGCTTGATATAAGAGATTATATCACATTATATGGATTTTACTTATTGAAACCTCAGTGTTTGCGTTTTAGTTACTGCCGTGTTTTTTTGTTTTTTTGAGAGACCATATTTGGACAATAGTGCTTTTTAAATGCAGTAATTTTGGAAATTTTTTTTTTTTTTTTTAAATGAGATCTGTGGAAAGCAGCCTGGTACTGCAGTATTTGGCACTGCAGTATTTTACATTTCATCCCTTTTGGGGAATGCAAAATGAAGGCCTTAAACCTGCACTCGCTACCAGGGGGCAACACACCGAAGTTTGTTTTCCTGGTGGTTTTATTGCATTATGCGCTCCTTTCACGTCTCAGTAGATTCAGATCCAACACAGCGCGATGTTAACTTTGTAAATGAGAGTAAAAACGATGAGGTGGGGGGGCTTCAGGGCAAGTTCACAAAATGAAGTCCAAAAACATGGTTACATCCATCTTTTATATTGTCAATGGGTGAATTATTGTACTTGCTGTGAGTAATGCTTGGTTGGTGTACAAATTTAATTTAGGAGTAATTAAAAAAAAAATGCAGTCAGCTCCATCTCCAACTTTGTTTCATTTTGTCAAATCAAAGTCAAAATAGAACTCTGGAACAAGAACTGTATAAAAGCATGAAGCCAAAAGAATACTTGTGCAGTTTTTGACATTGCAAATGTGCTATTGATTGATCCAGGTGAGTCTCTTACCTGCGCAGTGGAGCTAGTTGGCAGGTGCAGTTCCACGGGTTGTTGGAGAGGGTCAGGTTGGTGATGCTATTGAACTGGAGGCTTTTGGGAAGTGACTTTAGCCTGTTGTTGTCCAGGTGAAGTGACTTAACTGCCGTCACACCAGTAAAGGCACCATCGGAGAGCTAGAAAAAGGCCGAGCAGAACATGAGCTGTTTGATTTTTGGGTTTTTTTTTTTGTTTGTTTTTTTTGTTTGTTGGTTTGTCTGTTTTTTCATGGGGAATCATGGTTAAAAATCCCGGCATATCATCCGCTTGTGTGTCGGGCAGCAGAGTGAGAGGAAGCTTGCCAGTGAAAGCCTCCTCTCATCCTTCCTCCTGTACCGACACTTATCCAAACACTCCCAGTCTGTGAACTCCTTTGCTTCACGGGTGCTAAAAGCTTCAGAGAGGTGCTACATGAAATGACACAACGAGTTGTCTCCTCTGGGAGGACACGGGCAGATGAGAGGAGCTGAGCTCTGAACGCTCGTTTTATGGAAGTCTGGAGGCGAAGAGGCTGTTAGGAAATTTCCAGTCGCTGGGGCTCTGGTGTTTTGAAGCAGGGGAAGATGGATGACTTCCAGCATGGCTGAGGTGTTTTCACTCCTCCTGTCGTCTCCCTCTTCAGACTGCTGCCAGGAAGGCTCGCAAAGGTTCCAATTGTCCATTGAGCTGGGCCAATGGCAAGCTAAAAATACTCCCCTTTCATACAGTGTGGAACACCCTGCCTCTATTTACTTGTCTCCTAACCCCTCCTGACCTGTTTACAGGACCCTCACAGCCAAAGCAGAAAGCACACCTTGCTGAAAATAACACTTGTGTAATAATTAGACTCAGCCTCGCTTGGCCACAGTCCAGCAAACAAAAACATACTAAAAATACACGCATTTGGCTGGAAATGGGCTTAATCTGCCTTGGCCGTGTGTGCTGGACTCGCCGCCTCCTGCTGCTGCTTCCACCTGGCTCGCTCAGCCCAGCCTGAGAAGTTTACTATTCTACAGTTTACCTTCTGGGATGCATCCATATTTTTGGCACAGGTACATTCAAATATTGGATTAGTCCTCAAGTATGAGGCAGACACGCTCTGGAAGAGGTTACCCTGAACAAGTTCATGCTGCAGTCGATGAACAGAGAGACAGACGTCCTACAGGCTGCTGTCTCTTTAGGTTGTGCTCACACACTGTAACACAGTAAACCTGTCTCCTTTAATGGCCTGTGGACGCCACTTAAATACAGCAGAGATGAATGGAATGATACTCCAAAGGAGGATCCACAGTCAACAGACTTTTTTTTTGTTTATTTTTGGTCACAGCAGCTTTCGTTGAGAGTAGAGACAGGAAATAGGGGGAAGACACAGAGGAGGACACGCGGGCAAGCTGGCAACAGGCTGGGACTCAAACCCACGCCGCCCGCACCGCACCGTGGCATATGTATGTGGTTGCCTGCTCCATCACTGAGCTACCCAGGCGCCCCGTCAACAGACTTTCTAAAGAAGAAATGCTTCCTGCAACAGGTGCGCACCAACATTTTTAGGTTGTCATCCAGTAAAATGAATCAAAAAGGATAATGGGAGCATTTTTTTTAAATGCACCAATGAGACCATAAATCGATCTATGAAGTCCAGCTGGAATAACGAGCAAATGCATTTAGACTCTGAATGCATACATTTCCCCTTTTTAAAAGAGGTTAAAGTCATCTATCTTATTCCTCACTGACAGGATTGGTTTGTTCCACATTTAAATCTGACAGCCAGATGCCAAAATACTGCACAACGGTGTAACACTTACAGATACAGATGACCCTGTGTTATTTCTCCAAAACCCATTCCCAGTACCTGGTTACAGTTTGTGTTGGTAAATGATCCCAGTGTGTCATCACATTTGAATCTGACTCAGAGTTTGGACTCGTTTAGGGTCTGACCCACATAAAAATGAGGGGCTGATTGCAACTTAAGTGCACACTCATACTGATTCTTTTATTTGATTTTTATTATTATTTGCATATGAGAGAGTTCAGTTTTCTTCTTCTTTTAATCATCCTGCGAGTCCTCAGATTAAACTTCAAAGCTTTTGAGCACCTCCATCCCCGTGTATGCAAAGTGGGCATAGTCTTTGAAAAGACATGCTGAATTTTTGGCTTATGGTTCTCGTATGTATATATGTACAGATCTTCAGAGGTTTTTGTTTCAGCCCTTTGCTATACTGACTCTTGTTCTGCAGTCAGAAGTGCTTGTTTCACCACCCTCGAGCATCAAACATCTGCTTTTGAAATGTGGAAAAATACAGCAGCAGCTTTGTATTAGTGGGAGGAAGCAGGAACACCAAAGAACTAAATAACAGCCGGTCACAAAATGGACTTTAATTTTTCCGTTTATGTGATCTGTAATCATTGGATCAATGAGAGAGAACTACTGTGGAGGCACTGGTGTGTGTGCCTGTAAAGAGGGAGTTTTGGAAGTGCACTCATGTAAATACGCACTTTTTAAGAAGGCAAATATCGAGTCAGACATACAGAGACCTTTCCATGACACAAAATATTTTCTTAACACTGAGACAATTAATTCGAGACACTTACAAAGGTTGGCTCTTTGGTTTCTTCAACATTAGCTGAAGATATTTGACAGTCTTGCCTTCATCTTGCAGCAGTTTAAAAAGGACATAAATTCGATAGGTCCTTTAAATTTAAAGCCAAAACTTGTTTTAGCAGCGACATTTTTCAGTGCTTTAACCACCTGATGCTCAATCCTATGCCAGGAAATGCCAAATAAAAGCATTGACTGACCTTCTCCAGACCCATGTTATCCAGGTGTAGTTTCTCCATGTATCGCCCAAAGCTCTGGAAGGCATTGTCAGGGATGGTCCTCATGGGGTTCTTCCCCAGTGTGAACTCTTCCACCACCCGCAGTTTGCTCATTGCCAGGCTGGGATAGGTGGACATCTTGTTGCTGTCCAGGTGAAGTACGGCGAGGTTCTCCACATCGTCCAGGGAACCCGGATGCAGTGTCGTCAGATCGTTGCTGCTCATGTGCAGCCAGCGCAGGTCCTTGGCACCTGTGAAGGTGCCCTGACGCAGCTCCCGCAGCTTGTTGTTGTTGAGCTGCAGGATGAACAGGTTGATCATCGGGGAGAAGATGCCCTTCGGCAGGTCACTGATCTGGTTGCTGTCTAGGTAGAGGTAGGTGAGCTCTGTGAGATCCTCAAAGGCACCAGGTTTGATGGTGCTGATCTCATTGTTGGACAGGTAGAGGTAGATGAGCTTATTCAGCCCCTTGAAGGCCTGGGGTCCGATCTCTCTGAGCTGGCAGTGCTGCATGTGCAGAGAGATGAGTCCCTTGCTTTCACTAAAGGCCCCTGTGGGTATGCCGCCCAAGTTGTTCCTCTGCAGATTCAGCAAACGGGTGGCCTCTGACACCCGAGGGATCTTCTTCAGCCCCACGCTGTCACATATGACGTGCTGGAGGTCACCGTGGCAGTGGCACAGGCTCGGGCACTGGCTCGGTGCTCCCTGCACTGCAGGGCCCAGAACCAGGAGGAAAGTCCACAGCAGCAACCAGTTCACACAGCGCATCCTGAAAAGCTTGTAAATGTAAGTCAGATCAGTGAGATCCTTCAATAAGAGTCAGAGCAGCAGAAATGTGTGCAGAGGAAAGGCGAAAGGTTGATCCTGTTTGTGTTTGTGCTTAGAAACAGCCGGACAGAGGAGGAGAGTGGAGGTGGGCAGAGTCAGACACATTCACTTTGAGAGGAGGATGGCCGGTGGACAGAGCACACAGCTCTATTTATAACATTTACTTGAGGAAAAATACTGAAGGCGGCTTGCCGGGGTGTTGCAGTGAGAGATCTGCAGGAGGAAGTAAAGTGTCTAAGAGTTTAACCCTAAACGAGTACAAAGGTGAACCTCGCCCACTCTTTTTCTTTGCAGCTGGCTTCATTTTTGCAGGACTTGGAACAAGCTGGCTGCAGGATGCAAATGTTCAGACAATTGATAACAGTTTGTAACATCTGAGTAAGTTCCAGGTTCATGTCAGACAACGTGGCATGAGGTCAGGTTAGCTCTGTTCATGCTCCCAGACATCGCTATTGTTTTTCAGTCTGCGGTGGCAGCAATACGAGCCACTCCTGTGCAGCTGTTTTATATCCTATAATAGTCTCCAGATGGCAAAAAGGATACTTCCATCATCACAGGGGTGAAAGTTTCAGATGCCACTTTACATTCCTGTGTGCATTCTTTTCTTTTGTGGTATCATGCGGTGGTATTTTTCCATTCAGACCTCCGTGCAAAAGATGGAGTGGCTCAACTTTTTTTTGATGAATCTGATTGGCTCAGATTAGTAGATGGTTTGGCTTCAGGTGCACGCATTTGAGATGGATGGACCCACCCAGGATACATGGAATGTAGAGTTTACTTAACAAATCTAACATTTTATTGGCAATATTGTGTCCCCTGTGATTTTCTAGGTAGGAATTCTCACTGTATCCTCCTGTAAAACTCCCTAAAAATCAGCAAAGTTGGACTTTCCTCTTGCTGATTGAACCTGAATACTAATTAAAGTTGTCAGTCTTTTTATATTTATAATATATGTTTAACCTGTGGTGCACCTATCATAAAAATATAGTGCCATGACCGAGGTATTTTGAAATATTGTAGAAACATCAGCGTTGAAGAACATTAGCATGCATGTAGAATACAGTAGAAAATAAAACATTGAGTGTTTTGAGGATTTAATTGTTTGAGCAAATTTTTTAGTAACTTTGTTTCCAGCCTCTGAAATGATGAATCTCTCTTTTACACGCCACAGAAAACTTTATTTTTGTTAACCAGATTAAATAAGTAATAAATAAATGTAGTAATACATTTTATTGAAAACCGCTATAGTCCTCCACCGCCTGGGATGGAAGGGAGTGAGGAAGGAAGGATGGAAGGGAGGAAAAGCAAGGTCTTGAAGGAGGTGCCATTGCCAGATCCAGAAAAACAAAACTGGTTCTAAAAAATGTATTTTTATATAGAAGTTATACATAATGTGAGCTTGTTTCTTTATTATTTAATGTGTTTTTATTGATTTACTGCTATCGATGGTTCCTAGGTTTATTTATTTATTTATTTTCCTTGGCATTTATTTATTTCTGTTATGCCTCTAGCAGTCACACTTCCTCCTGTCTGCTTTCTGGGTGGTTCGTGTGCAGCGCTGATTGATCACCTGTATTCATGCCGATCAGCCACAGTATTAAACCAGCTGCCTAATGTTGTGTTGGTCCCCATGGACTGCCCAAATCTCTCTGATCCATTAGGAAATGGATGCAGGGCCTTTTTGGAGGTGCCTTCTAGTGGCTGACACTGGGATCTTGGCACTGGATCCTTGGGGTCCTGCAGGATGGGTCCTACTGTGCGAGGCTGCTGCCATCAGGGAGTGTTGCTGTGGTGGTGACTCGCTCTGCAGTGATATTTGTTACCTGCCAGGAATTAAATGAGGTTCAATTCTTGAATCCAAACTTTCCCAGATTCACCTCTTCCTAACAAAGAAAAATTATTCCAGCTCTCCTTTAGGATCTACTGAGGTTACTTAGGATTATGGAGAGTCAAAACTGGAAAAGGATGTGTATCTGACTCCCTCTTATTCTAATCCTACCCGCTCATACACTTGTTTGTTTGACAGGTTGGATATGGCACCACAGAGAACAGCCCCGTGACGTTCCTCGCCTCCCCACTGGACAACATGGAGAGGAAGTCCGAGACTGTTGGCTACATCGGGGAGCACTTGGAGGTACTTCAGCATGCTTCTCATTAGAAATGCGCAAATGCTTTAAAATGACTGTCTTGTGCATCAAAAGTGTACAGTCAGTAAAAATAAAGCAGGTGGGGAAGTTAATAATTCGTGGCCACAGCGAGCTCACCGAGGCAGAAACGGGACTGACATGGGCAGGCATCGCAGGTCTCGAGCTCTGCAGGTGCCTCCACAAAACTGTGTGTGTGTGGGACACCTGAACAGACATCAGCATCCACGAGGCTTCTGCAGTTCTAGACCAAGAGGTATTTAAACCCTTGGGGGGGTGACCCCTTTAGAGTTGCTTGTTGACCCGCTATTGATCATGTGCATCATCAGAGAAGCCGAGGTGTTTATTTAAAAAAAAAAAAAAAAAAAAGCGTGGGTCATTACCTGAAAACCCTGGTGGTAATGACCCACACCACCACTGTGATACCTTGCCCCACCCTATTGACCTATTGAGGTCACCTGAAGTAAGGTGGGTGAGGTGCCTGGGGTGGGATCTTCAACTTCATTGAAGGTGGTGTCATAATCCACCTCCTCTGTTCAGTGATGGTTGTTCAGGGGACATAGATGCTTCTTTAACACCTCTTTCAAGCT
Source organism: Archocentrus centrarchus (assembly GCF_007364275.1). NCBI lineage: Eukaryota > Metazoa > Chordata > Actinopteri > Cichliformes > Cichlidae > Archocentrus > Archocentrus centrarchus. Next base: position 26,868,982 of record NC_044364.1, read on the forward strand.
GTCTGTCTTTCCAGTCCAAAATGTGAACATTGGCATCTTCAAAAAGTGACCTCTGACCTTTAGGTGCAGATGTTCAGCTGAGTCTTGTCCTGTTGAGGTGGCTCTTCTACGCTGTGTGTTTGTGAAGAAGCTGTTTGGTTTGGCAGAGGTCCAAGCACTCCTCACTGCACAGCATTCACTGCACTGCTCATTGTGTGTTTGGGAGTTTTGCTCTTGGGATGGATGAGTATTTATCTTGGGGTCTGGCTAGGTCTGAAGCACCCCCACTGGGGTTTAAATACCTGGGGCTCTCCACTTTTTGTTTTTTAGAGCTGAAGAAGCCTCTTGGATGAGAGGTGAAACATCAAAAATGTGCAGTCACATTCTTTTTCAAGCTCTTAATCAATGCATTTTGTGAATAAATCATGAGTCACCTGATCCACAGGCTAAAATAGTCGACCCTGCAACCGGGATTGTCGTGCCTCTGGGTACTCCGGGGGAGGTGTTGATCAGAGGATACTGTGTGATGTTGGAGTACTGGGGTGACGCAGCAAAAACAGATGAATGCATCACTAAAGACCGATGGTACAAAACCGGGTGAGTGGAAGTCTTCAGTTAATCATCACAACCACCAAGAAAATCTGAAATATAACCAAGTAGCTTATACATTTTCAGGCAGTTAGACTTTAAAAATTACTTCTGATTCTGTTACAAGGCTGATATGTCCATCCCTGTGGCATTTTAATATCCAGTGACATTGGGACTATCGACGCATACGGCTACTGCAGGATCGAAGGCAGGATTAAAGACATGATCATCAGAGGAGGAGAGAACATTTACCCGGCAGAGATCGAACAGTTTCTGCACAAATACCCCAAAATTAAAGAGGCGCAGGTGAGTTCAAACAACAAGAACTAAGCAGTATGTCTACGGGTACTTGCGGGTAAACAAGTAGAGTCAGGAGAGCCTGAAGCACCAAAAGGTGGTACTTGGTTTCTGTTGGTCAGCTTCAGAAGTGCATGCAGAAGTTAGGTTTATTTTAAGGTCAGACTGGCTTGAGATTGTTGCAGCAAAAATGATCTGCAGGTTAGATATTTTACTGAATGTTGCTGCTTTCACACTCTGCACAAAAAGCCTGCTGTGCATATACAAGTCCAAAAACAAGCCGCTCCCCCCATAGATGCAGTTGGGTTACACCACCACAGGATTCGAATCAATCGGGATTTGATTTACACAGATTTTCCATCTTGTAATATTTGCATCAACTGTGTGGGTTTTACAGCCAATGTCACGCAGTCCTCCATGTTTAGAGGCTCAAAACTAATTGTCCAAATGAGTGAAATGGTTTCATGCCAGGTGAGGGCTCTTCCCAACTTATTCCAAGACAAGGATTCAAGGGGTTAGCCCTGCAACAGGCTGGCAACCTGTACAGGTGTACCCTAGTTCTTGCACTATGAGAACTAAGTTGAAGTGGATGAGTTCAAGGGTTTTAATTGTCATTCCAACACATGAGAAACACAATCAGAACACATGAAAGCAACTCAAAAACATATTTACGGTGCCATTAAGTACAATAAGAAACAGCTTTCGGCTGCTGTTCACTGTAATTCAGTTGTGGCTGATCAATAATCTGATGCTTTCTTGAAAATAAAGATGATTGTTTTTAATAATTGGACAATGTTATGTATTTAACTCTGGTAGTTTGTCCAATTATTGTGTGTGTGTGTGTGTGTGTGTGTGTGTGTGTGTGTGTGTGTGTGTGTGTGTGTGTGTGTGTATGTATATTTTATATATGAAAAAAGTATTGCAAAGAATGTATTTAAATATGAACCAGCCATACAGTCAGTGGACTGCACAGCTCACAACATGGAAAATTGTTCCCAGACTTCCTAAAATGTTTGCTATTCTATATGTTAGTCTTTCTGGTTTCTTCTTATTCATTTCCAGTATGTAACACTTGTTCTGGAATGTCACTTTTTTTTTCTTTCTAATGATATTTTTATCTTGAACTCTTTCAGGGGTTAATGTCATGTTTATCTAAGCTTTAATCTTTGGGTCCTTCATATCATAGCTGCAGAGCATCTGTGCTCCATGTTTGTCTTGTGTGCAGTATTTTCATCTCATGAGTTTTTGTTTGGAGAGATTTGAAATGTTGTACTGCTGACTGTGTGATGCTGAATGTTCCTCATTTCCTGCTGTCAGGTGGTGGGAGTTAAAGATGAGCGTATGGGTGAGGAGCTCTGCGCCTGCATCAAACTGGTGGACGGCGTGGACTGCACAGCAGAAGAAATCAAAGCTTACTGCAAGGGACAGGTGGGGCTCAGTTCCTGTCTTGTTTCATAATGAGCTGGAATAATGTTGCACTTTTTTTTTTTGTCTGAACAGCTCAGTGTCTCTGTTTGCTCTTTTCAGATCTCTCATTTCAAGATTCCTCGTTACATACTTTTTGTAACCAGCTACCCACTCACAGTTACTGGAAAGGTAATTTCCCAAGTCCTGGCTCCTCCACCAAGCTCATAAAAAGCAGGAAATTCTTCCTTCCTCCTTTCTTACAAATGACATAAATTACACTCTAACAGGTTGAATAAAATGTCATTCCTGAGTGAAAAACACATCTGTATTTAGAAACTGCTGTAACAGTCTGCAATAATTTAGGGAAAGGCGAAATCCAACACAAAAGCACAGACTCCCCTCTGGTTCCTGTGTTTCTCTCGTGGGATGCCATTTCATATAATTGAGCATAGACTTGGCGCTGTGTTTGCACAGCCGCCCCCGAATGCCCTCAGACAGGAGGGACGGGAGCTATTAGCTTGTCTGCACGCAAACTGTGCCCTGAATCCCAGAAGGGTGGTAGACTGGACTCGACCTGGAGCAGATAAAAACATACCAATTTAAGGTTCCTTTTAAATGGATCGAATACAATATATAAAACTTGCAGAAAAATGCAAAACATCTTCTGGTTTTAATCTTCTGAAGTGTGACAGCTGGATTTTTTTTTTTTTTTTTTTTTAAGTTTTAAGTGAACCTATTCATCTCATCACATACATTTTGATTCTTGGACTCAACTAGAGTAGATTTGCATGATTAAAAGTTCCAAATCATTATTTATCTCTTACGGGGTTTGGTGCAACCCCCAGTTTAAGCCATTTTAGTTTGTCTCCCTTTAAGCCAGCTTTCTTTTGATTGGCTACCCTTCACAAATGGGTGGGACATCTCTGCTGACATCATAAAGGATCATGAGTAGAAAAAACTTCCTCCACTAGAAGTGTGTGTGTGTGTGTGTGTGTGTGTGTGTGTGTGTGTGTGTGTGTGTGTGTGTGTGTGTGTGTGTGCGCGCGCGCGCGCGCATGCACACATATGACAGAAAGTAAGGAAATGCAAATTTAGTGACTCAGGAAATTTGAAGGCATCCCTGTGGCTTTGAATAATTTGTTTTTTTTCTTACTGTGACATTTTATGTAGCCAATGAAAATATTTGCAACCCTAGATTTATTCATATTTATCATGATAGAAATGCATTGTCTATAAATACGGCTGGAGTTCACAGCTAGGAGAGCCTCTGCTGCAGATGTGCATTAAAGCAGCTGTGTGCAGAAACTAAAGAAGCAGAGAAATACTCATTTATCCATGAAATACTAAACTAAAAGATGAACTTGAAGTAAAATGAAACATTATGTTTGGCTTATCCATAATAATTCAGACCAAAACTTATTTCTAAAATGTACATCTTACAATAATAATATGGGTAAAGTATGAGAAAGTTAACAAAATACTGTCTCATACTCATGCTCTGATGGATTGGGGGGGCAGCTTGGGGTTAAGTATCTATCCCAAGGATATCTCCACATACAGGTTGGAGGAGCCAGGTGATAGAACCTCCATCCTTCCAATTATTAAACACAGCCAGTATATTTGGTGACTTTGAAAACCCAACATATCAGCTGATGGGGTGTATTGAGCCAAACATTGAAAATAAGATGATTTAGGCAAAAATTAATCTTGTTTAAAAAAGACTTATCAGCCATTATTTTATAAGGATGGCTAAAATTTCCTGATATTTGATAATATGATGGTGCTGTTTTAAAATAATTATGCTTTATTGTCACTAAGCCGATTTCAGCGTCGGGTTTCCTCTACAGCTCTCAGGGTCCCCCTTGATGCGGATATCATGAAGCGGTCAAGTGTAATTACTAGTAATCGGATTGCATTAATTTATAGTTTTGGTGGTTTATAGTGATGATCTCTGATGGCTACTTCCTCTCATGATCAAAGATTCTTTAGATCAGTTTAAAATAATTATTGTATTGACCCCAATTAGTCACAGATATTGATTTGTGTTCTGATTTCTAATGAATAAAATGGAATCATCAGCATACAACAGGACTCACCCCTAACATATCTGAGTTGGGTTTTGGGGTTTTTTCCCCCATATACACTGCTCAAAAAAATAAAGGAAACACTCAAATAACACGTCCTAGATCTGAATGAATGAAATATTCTCATTTACTTTGTTCTGTACAAAGTTGAATGTGCTGACAAAATCACACAAAAATCATCAATGGAAATCAAATTTATTAACTAATGGAGGCCTGGATTTAGAGTCACACACAAAATTAAAGTGGAAAAACACACTACAGGCTGATCCAACGTTGATGTAATGTCCTTAAAACAAGTCAAAATGAGGCTCAGTATTGTGTGTGGCCTCCACGTGCCTGTATGACCTCCCTACAAAGCCTGGGCATGCTCCTGATGAGGTGGCGGATGGTCTCCTGAGGGATCTCCTCCCAGACCTGGACTAAAGCATCCGTCAACTCCTGGACAGTCTGTGGTGCAACGTGATGTTGGTGGATGGAGCGAGACATGATGTCCCAGATGTGCTCAATCGGATTCAGGTCTGGGGAACGGGCGGGCCAGTCCATAGCTTCAATGCCTTCATCTTGCAGGAACTGCTGACACACTCCAGCCACATGAGGTCTAGCATTGTCCTGCATTAGGAGGAACCCAGGGCCAACCGCACCAGCATATGGTCTCACAAGGGGTCTGAGGATCTCATCTCGGTAACTAATGGCGGTCATGCTGAAGGATGTTGCAGGCAGCAGATCGCTCTCCACGGTGTCTCCAGACTCTGTCACGTCTGTCACATGTGCTCAGTGTGAACCTGTTTTCATCTGTGAAGAGCACAGGGCGCCAGTGGTGAATTTGCCAATCCTGGTGTTCTCTGGCAAATGCCAAGCGTCCTGCACGGTGTTGGGCTGTGAGCACAACCCCCATCTGTGGACGTCGGGCCCTCATACCATCCTCATGGAGTCTGTTTCTAACCGTTTGTGCAGACACGTGCACATTTGTGGCCTGCTGGAGGTCATTTTGCAGGGCTCTGGCAGTGCTCTTCCTGTTCCTGTTTGCACAAAGGTGGGGGTAGCGGTCTTGCTGCTGGGTTGTTGCCCTCCTACGACCTCCTCCACATCTCCTGGTGTACTGGCCTGTCTCCTGGTAGCGCCTCCAGCCTCTGGACACCATGCTGACAGACACAGCAAACCTTCTTGCCACAGCTCGCATTGATGTGTCATCCTGGATGAGCTGCACTACCTGAGCCACTTGTGTGGGTTGTGGAGTCCGTCTCATGCTACCACGAGTGTGAAAGCACCACCAACATTCAAAAGTGACCAAAACATCAGCCAGAAAGCATAGGTACTGAGAAGTGGTCTGTGGTCCCCACCTGCAGAACCACTCCTTTATTGAGCGTGTCTTGCTAATTGCCAATAGTTTCCACCTGTTGTCTATTCCATTTGCACAACAGCATGTGAAATTGATTGTCAGTCAGTGTTGCTTCCTAAGTGGACAGTTTGATTTCACAGAAGTTTGATTTACTTGGAGTTATATTGTGTTGTTTAAGTGTTCCCTTTATTTTTTTTGAGCAGTGTATTTTCCCATATTCAGATTTTTCAGATTGGTACATTCAGTGCTACTGCAGGAACCTTTGAGTTGTGCATTGATTCATTTGGTTCTTCTGTCTTCTCAGATCCAAAAGAACAAACTGCGTGACCAAGCTGAGAAGGAGCTGCACCTGAAGGAGGGAAAATGAAAAGCTCCAGCCATGTATGGAAGGAATTTGATTTACTATATGCAATCAGAACATCTTAAAACAAATGAAAATAAGAGACAGTCTGAGCTTTCTGTGGAAAGTCTACTGTGCAACCCCATAGAGGCTAAGTATATCCTCCTGTGACTGGTAGTTGAAGGGGGATGAGTGTCCTTAGCTATTGTAGTCCCCCCTCCATACAATGTCCCTCATCTGCTGCAGAAAATAGTCCCAGATAGAAACACTATGTCCTCATGCCTTTAACCCCAGAACACTAACGTGCAGTTTTGTCATAACGATGATAATTATCATTGTCGAAACTAAAATTCCAGGCGTTGGTGTTTTAGGGTTAAAGGCATTTATATGAAGTTATACATTTTAGTCTTTTTTTTTTTTTTAACAGTTGGAAAAATATTAAGTGACAGCTGTTTTTTCATTTTATAAATCCTGCAGTTTGATTACATGTGTGTACCTGAAATGTTAATCCAACTCATGCAGAATGATCTGGAGACCTTTTTCATTTTTAATGATGTCACTACTTTTTATTTAGCAGAAAGCTACAAAAGTCTTCTTTATATAATCTTGAAATAAACCTTTTTCAAAAGTTATAAAAACCAGGCATGTCTTGCTCTTTTTATGGGAAGAATGAAGGTGTTTTTATTCTGGATGGCAGGTGCATGGCTCTTTAAGCTCTTGAAATGCCATTCACAAACGCATATGTGCGCACACTCTGATTTTAATAAATAAAAAAAAAAAAAGGTAAGCTTTAAATTGAGCGAGCATTGTTCAGAGCTGTAAAGAATTTCCTGACCGGGCTGCATGTGCAGTTCACCTGATGCTGGGCTGCTGGATCAGATATCGTCTCCTGTCTAGACTTGAAGGACTCTGCCCAGAAATAGCTCTTCAGAGCCCAAAAGGAAACAAACGGCACTCCTGGCTCTTAAGAGCAAACCTCAAGGTTTATTTTGCATTTTTTATTACATATTTTGGGTTTGGATTAAACATTTTAGGACATGGTATTCTTACCGAGATCACCAAGTGCAGGAGGTAGTTTTAAGAGGGAGAAGCAAAGGAATGTACATTTGAGACCGAGTGAGCCTGTTCTTAATCACTTCTTTCCACTCAGGACTTTTGTTTGGAAATTGTCACCATGTGTTCTTTTGATTATCAGCATTACCTGTAGTAGTAATAATCTCTCAAATGCAACCATGTTCTGTTATTAATCTGGACAAGATTGCTCTGTATGACAAATTAAATCAGGAAGAAGCTCTATCTGCTGATGAGAGGAATCTGGGTCATGAAAAACCAGCTTAAACAAGACTGAAGATGAAGGCCAACTCGCAGCACCCAGAATCTGTTTACATAATGGCAGTATAAATTGCTATGGTTAGTTTAGAGCAGTGCTCTTCGGGGGGGTCACAAACAAACCCCATTACCTGTCAAAACAAAATGTTACATGAGAGCAACAAGTTTATCTCTGCACAATCAACTTTTTAGAAGGTGTGCTTTTGTTGTTGTTATTAATAAAGGAATATAGAAATATGAAGAGTTCAGATGCAAAACCTTCTAAATCTACCTGGACACTTGTTTTAGAAGAGCTTTTTTATATCTGGATCCTATGGTAAATTTCATTAATTTCATTTCACAGGCAATGGGAAGGTGCCTTCATTTAAAAAAAATGTAAATATACTGTAGTAATTTACCTACTTTTTAATAAATAATTTGTTTTGAGGCAAAACCAGCAACATCTTCAGTCTGTCCTCTGCCCAGTGTGAATGAAGGCAAAAGGCGCAAATATCAGATAAAGATTTTGACAAAGATTCACACAGTACAACGGCAATGGCACAAACTGACAGCAGCTTTATTTTAACAATAACAGAATAATAGATACTAGGCCGCAGGGTTCCTGACAATTGAGGGACAGATGCATACAGAAAATGCTTAAAGTCACATGGTCCAATCTTGCATTCTGATTGGTTCTAGGGACAGAGTCACTTATGCCCCATCCGTGGTTTTCAAGACCACAAATGCCAGTGGCATTTGGGGGCCGGATGTGGCCCGCGGGCTGCAAGTTGATCTTCCTTGCTTTACATGATCCCACTTGGTACTGTCATAAAGAACCATAATATATCATTCTTATGCAGATGATACACAGTCATTTCCTTCTGATGAGCTAACCTCTGTTCACAAACTAAGGAGCTGCATTGATGACGTTAATATGCAGGGTGGCTGTGGCTCAGGAGGTAGAGTAGGTCACCTATTAATTGGAAGGGTGATGGTTCAATTCCTGGCTACTCCAAGCTGCATGCCAAAGTATCTTTAGGCAAGATACCAAACCCCAAGTTGCTCTCTGATGCAAGTGAGTGTGAATGTGTGTGAAAGTGAATGTAAACTTGTATGAGTGCTCAGAGTAAAAAAGCACTATATTGAACTAGTCCATTTACTATATATCTAAGAGTCACAAATTTCTATCACAAATTGTCTGAGAAATTATTGGATGCATTCATATCACTAGTGTTGTAGTACTCGAGATCGGTCTTGGTCTCGAGACCGCTTTTTGATGGTCTCGGTCTTGTCATGGACTCGGACCTTGCGGACTCAGGATTTTATTTCAAGACCAGTCAAGACCACAGCTCTGGAAATATCACTAAATTGCCAGATTACTGTCCAATTTATTTGTTAACATCTTTGCTTTTATTGGATGCAAAACGTACTGATTTAAATCCAACAAAGATTGCGCTCCTCTGCCTCTCAAAGCAACATAGAATCACTTTTAAAATACTTCATTAGATCATAAAGCTCTCAGTGGTTTGGTGTCCCAGTACATCTCTGACTTCTTCCCTCAGGTCATCAGCTGCAGATCTGTGAACTGTTCCAGAATCAGATCTCAGTGTGCTGAAGGTACTTTCAGTTACTGTTCTCCTGTTCTTTGGAACAAGCTGCCTGCTGACCCGAGATCAGTTACAACTGTGCAATCATTCAAACACAGAGTCAAAAGCCTTTTTATTCACACAGACCTGCACTTGATATTTGGTTTGGTTTAGTTTTATTACACTTTGCTGTTTTCACCACCCTAAGGCATTGGGTTTCTATGTTTTTATCTTCTGTTAAAAACACGCTTTGTTGCATGTAATGAAATGTGCTATATAAATAAAATTGCCATTAGGTGAGCCTTTTTATGGCAACCAAAGTATCTTGGACTTCCTCATGAGGCAGAAAAAGCAAAGACCAAAACTGAGCTCTAACATGCAAATGATGGAAAGTTTTGCAGACCGGTGGTGGGCAGACTAATTTGTTGTTCAGATTTATTCTGGACGATAAAAACGATCACTTACATTCTTGTGGCATGAAGTTTGGTTTGTCTTTTTCCTGTTTTAAAATGACAACGCCTCCATAAAGAAATGGTTGTCCTCACTTTGGTGTGAAAAACTGCACCAATCTCTGAACCTCAACCACATCCAGAACCTCTGCAGGAGTCAGAGCAGGTTCAACATCTGGAGCCTGATGTATGAATGTGTACACACAAAACCATGCTTACAGTTTTACCCTCCACACATAAACTTATTTATAGAGGAACAATCTGCAAACTCCAGGCGACCTGCAGACCTCACCTATATGTATTTTGTTTCAAACCTGTGAAAACTGCAGACGGTGTTTGTGTTGGCTCTGAGAGGATCTTACGTGAGGTTCCAAATTAAATACAAAATCCAGAAAACTTCCACTGATTTATTTCTTTAATCAGTGACTGTTGGTTAAAACAAGGTGTGCATTTTTTTTTAAATCACAAAGACAAAAGTGCATCCCAAACTAAAATGTCAGTTCTCATGAAGTGCAAACAGAATTGCAGATTGGTCCACAGGGTTTTTGGACAGCATGTGTCATTTTGCCTCTGTACACCAACACAGACCTCCACATTTAATTCAGTGGCATTTACTAAAATGAACTTTGTTTAAAAAAAATAACAAAAAATTGCTGAGATTTGTACTTTCAGGCTGAGTAGCTGTTTCAGGCCTGTTCCCTTCTTAAGATAATTAAGATAATTATTTAATTAATTCCAAAAAAGAGGACTTTTTTTACAGTTACGTGACCCTTCCATAGGCAGCAGATTTTTATTTTTAGAGCAACACACCCAATCACACATAATGGCAGCATTTTACCTCCAGAATGTAAATATCTCTGATACTCTCACAGAGAGCAAACTTGTGCACTTCTGTGCTGTATGTTTAGTCTCTGGGCAGTGGGATGCCAACTGCCGTCTGCTGCCCTTCCATCTGTCGCTGCGCCTGCACCACCTGATCCTCGGTGCAGCAGTCCTGCAGAAACACAGCAGCCAGGTTGCGCATACGGGGGCTCTCAGAGAGGGAGAAGCGCAGCATGCACTGCAGGATGGCGGGATCTGTGATCTGAAAGCGTGACGCAGGTGTCAGGAGGTTCATGAGGGTGGTGATGGCTGACAGGACCGTCTCCTCCCTCTGGCTCGACAGGCAGTTTGTGACTAAGCTGATCCCGTCACTCTGCAGGATGACATCTCTGCACTCAGGGTCCATACTGAGGTTACACACGCCCCCTGAAATCACCAGAAACAGAAAATAAGAGATAAAGGGATGATACCTCCCACACCTCCCAGTTACTAAAAAAAAGCCTTCAACCAAAAGTGTGCAGTCACAGCAGCAGACCCTCGAGGCACTGACAAACTGCTGAACCCTGAAAACCAGAGGAAGAAAAAACTTCTGCAGCCTGGATTCACACACTGAGAAGCATCTCCATAAACACATTCTGCATATGCAGGAGAGGAAAACCAGAAGCTTTGGGGTTAATATTTGAAGTCTGATATTTGCAGGTCAGCAGCCTGTGTGGAGATGGAAAAGAAGGCTCATTTATGTTTGTATTAGCTTTCATAAATGTATCCGTAAACACTGACTGATGGAAGAAACACTGAACGCAGACAAACACACAGATTAATGGCGGAAAATGTCAGCATAATCATAAGAATAATCATAAGAAGCGATTAATGATGCAGATTCCTTTAGGTTACAGCTGTGTGTTACCTGACAGAGAAGGTCTCACTAAACTACAAACAAGAATAAAATTCAACATTTCTACAGGAGTAAGAACTTTATAAATACAGGAGATATCCACAGTCGTGTTTTTTGATCATTCGCTGGAGAAAACGTCAATAAGTGGATTTTCAATAAAGATTAAAGGTTCATATCACCATGTGTGATAGGCGGCTGCTCAAATGACTCCTTTTTACCCACATTTGATATCAGGCTCATCTTCCTGCTGTGACTTCTTCTGGGTTAAAATTATTTGCTCACATGGTCACATAACATCTCAGCAGAGACTTCCTGCTGCAGTCTGTGAGGTTTGATCGACAGCCAGGTTAACAGTTTAGAGGAAGATGTAGGTGTTCTGCTCACAAGCTGCCCATCAGCAGGCTTCCAGAAGCTGGCCAATCAGAAGAAAGCAGGGTCTGAAGGAGGATAAAGAGATGGGAGTTAAAACAGCTTGGTTTAGCCAGTATAAGATAAATAATTATGATTTTTACAGTAAGTGTGAATCACATAAAGCTGTTGGTCAGATAACCTCCAGGCAGCTGGTCTTGGACTCGGGCCAGTTTGTCTTGTCCCTTTTTTTCATTCATGTGTTGTCTGTTTTATAGCTGTTGTTGTTGACCCCTAGCCTGCAGATGGGACCCCAGACTTGGGACCCATCTGCACACTTGAAACTATGCTTTGGGGTGGGGACAGTGGGTGTGGGGACGTGTGCTGGATAGGCCACAGTGGGCAGGGCTATGGGCAGCCTGCTCCTCCTTTTTATAAATTATGCTACAGTCCTTACGACTCACAACACATCACTACACATAGGCAATGGGGGCAGGTGTATCACCCAGTGGTTGGTGGGTGCGGCTGCTGAAAACTGGTGCCTTCTCCTTAGACCATGAGGGTTTTGGGGGGGCAGTGGGGATGGGAATGTTGATCAGGGCTCATGTCACATCTGTCCCCTCATTTTAATAGCACTGTAGCTTTCTCACAGTCATAAGCATCCTTTCCACACCTTACACTCACATACACCAACACATACACCAAACATATCACCTCCACCTGTGTGTGTGTGTGTGTTGGGGGGGGGGGGGGGGGGGTCTTCCCACACCCCTGTTTCCGCCACCTTGTCCAGCACGGGGGTTGGCTGGTGGTTTGGGGTCTCCCACCTTCCTCTTGTGGGTGTGCACGTGGTTGTCATTTGGATGTGTTGCCTTGGGTTTTGCTCCTGGGAAGCCTCATTGTCACCCTCATTAACATTTCATGACAAAGACACAGACATTCACACACACACACAATGCAGCAAGATTATTGTTTGTGTGTCCATTTTGCTTTTCATTTTGCTTTTCAGGTGCTGTCTGTTGGTCATCAGGACGGTGAAGGTGCGTGCCTTTCAATATTTGCTTTGCCTAAAATAAAGTCTTAATATTTGACACCTTTACCAGCATGTTTCCAGCTGCATTATTCAGAAAGACCTGAGACACACTGTGACCCACGTCATGTGCTTTTTATGCCCTCCACTAACCCCGACCTCCTTCTGCTGCCGGCTCAGTTCATAAATGTGGATTCATTCATTCAAGAGAACTATTTCAGAGATATTTAGATGTGGGGAGAAAGAGAGCAGACAGTTTGTTCTGTCCGGACACAGAAGGAAAACATGAACAGAAAAATCTGTAACATCTCCAGACTGGAACTTTTCAGACATCATTTTCAGCTCATTTCGAGCAGATAAGCAAACGGAGAGCCGTCGATGTCGGCATGCAGCAGAAGAAAGAGAGAGCGAGTGGGGGGAGTTCAGGAAGTGTGAGTGTCAGAATGATTGCTGTTTGGTATTATTAGGATCAGAGGAAACCGGGGATGTTATTAGAGAGGAAAGCCAAATGGAGCAAGAGTGACAGGATGTGAACATCTCAAGCAGATCAAATAAAAAGAGGGGAGGAGGTCACGAGCCCTCGATGAGCAGTCGCAGCTTTCAAAGAATCTGAAAAAATTTACAAATGCAAGACTTAAAGTCTTATAAACTAATGCACGGCCTCAAAAACAACCTTACAGAAAGCCACAGAGAGTGAGAGAAGGAAAAGAGGAAATGGACAGAAAGGGTCAGATAGGGAGGCAGCAGGAGTGAATATGGAGAGAAAGTGTGGAGGAAACATTCCCATAATTCACTGTTTTCATGCAGGATTCGGTGTGTTAGTGGCGGGATTACCTCACCTCCTGATGCAGCCCTGGAGAGACGACAGGAAGGGCTGCATCACTGTGGTCAGCAGGTCACAGAAAACACGCCAAACGACGTGTTTTCTGTCATGTCTCATCATAAATCGACGTTGTTTATGATGAAAAGTCGACCAAAAACAAAACCAACACGAGCTCCGTGCTGCCTGAATATTGAATGAAGTAATGAAGACGTTTGGCTTTGTGGTTGTAAATAAAGCTTCAGAATGAAGCCTGAACAACAAACCTTGTTTCCTCACATTTAAGAAAAGGAACGTCCCAAAGTGTTGTAAGGGTGCAGTAACCCATCCATCTCCTTCAGTCCAGTCTAACTCATCTGCAACTTCATTCATTTATATTTCATTAGACGTTCTGATGTGTTTTTTAATTTAACATTCACTTTGAGATGAATGTGGAGTGTGGAGCTGGGTCACATTCACTCAGAGGCCTCCTGTTCATTTTGTGGTGATCATGAGATGATCAGTGAGTTTGCCTCTGTCAATAATTCACAGTGTAACGCTTCACTTCAAACGTCCTGCAAACATACATAAGGTGCATGCTGAATGCCACACATCGCACATCCCACTCTGAGGTTTCACTGAGAGAAGCCTGCAGCCATCCTGACATCTAGTGGTATAATCAGGAACTACAATACCCATTTCCCTCAAAACCTCTTAAAATACACATGCATCGATCATTGTTCATTCATCAGTTTATTGATATCTGACTCTAAAATCACTTATTAGTAAGCACAGTTTGAGACTTCATAGGTGCTCCTGTCTGTCTTTACTGCTTCCTGCACTGTCTCATGAATGGAAGGATGGCCTCAAGCGCTTCATTCAACTCATTTGGTGATTTGGCTCCTGGAGTATAACACAAGATATTTAATGTACTTTGATCAAAGATAATTTAGCATACACTCACATGTGTAAGTGAAACCAGGTAAATACGTCAATGAGAAAAACAATGGAGAAAAAAAAATTTAGAAGCAGGATTAGTTTTTGAACTTTTACAGTGCAAATTTTCACAACACTTTCACCACCAGAGGGCAGTGTTTTTGATATTTCCATACCTGCATTTCCCCCCACTGTGAATAAGAACATGTTCTTAATGATTTACCCACAGACATACATACGTAGACCTCGCACTGAGCTCTGATACGCCATATTGGATGTGTCAGATCTGCGCTTTAAACTAATGTAAGGCACCTTTCCACAAAGTTCTTTAACTTAATGTATCTCATTCACACATGCACTAATATATACTGGGAAACTGATAGGCACCAGAAATAACATAACTTCAATAATGATAATTATAAATGTTATATACTACACGTATTTTTAGGGTGCAGGCATCAAACCAGGGTCTGTATTTTCTAATCTTTGTAACACTGTTACTGTGATGATCCATGTCTACAATAACCAGAACCGGACATGTACATATAACATCTGCAGGCTTCTAAATTTAAAAAAGCATTTTTATATTTATTAGTGATTCTTATCGTTAATCACAATCTTTAAAAAAAATAAAGTTTACAAATTAAAATAACTGTAATAGACACTGGTCTGCTTCATTTTCTTTTAGCAATGAAACTGTATACTAAAATTATAGATCCATGTTATATTGCACACATATTTTATCATCCAAAGTGTGGACATGTATGTATGATGGCATGGATGTGTGGACAAGCTCACCGGTCAGATTAATGCGCCCAGTGCTGAAGACTGTCACTTTGATCCTGGGATTCACCTTACAGGAGAGGCCACTAAACTTCAGTGGATCATAACTGTGGAAAAAAGAAAACAAACGAAAACCTAAGAGTCTAAGTAGCCAAATTTACAGCAGACACAGCATCAGTGGTACCAACACAGTCTAGTTTTCATCATTCGAAGGGTATAATGTTTCCAGCTACACCAGAGAGACAAGGCTCTAAACCAATCCTTATATTTTTTTCCAGGATGTAGAAACTGAAACCTTGGCACCCCAAGTGTGTGCACTGTGTCTTCAGTGCTCCTGGGGCCCTGAAGACACATCCCGGTGCGACCTGGGTTTCCTGAGCCTTTCTCTGTCTATCTCTGGCTCCGGGAGTTGTTGTTGCGGCTTCTCACCCTCATTCTCAAGTCCGTTTCATGACAAACACACACAAACAATCACACACAAGCAATCACCTGCAGACAATCACACACGCAAGCAAGAGAATAAGAGTGTGTTTGTTGTTTGTTGTGTTCTTCTCTTTGGGGTGCTGTTGTTTTTTGTGTGTTTTGTTACAGATGCAGCAGTTGGTGGCCACCCCCCACCCCCCCTCTGTTTTACCCTCTTTACCCCCCATCATTTCTTCTGCCCCTTCCTGCCTGTAAACATGTAAATAAAGAGGCAAAGAAAGAAAAAAAAGAAAGAAACTAATGCTACAGAGCTCCTCTTGGCACAGCAAAGGTGTTTGGCACAACAGAGCATGCAGACAGTCATTTTGCTTGCTTAAGCTGCCGGACAAGACAGGTTAAAAAATAAATAAATGAATAAAATAAACTGAACTTCTAGACACTGTTGGGACAATCATTTCAGGACACAGTCCAAAATTGTACTTGCTCATATGTAGCATGCACCAAAAATAGGCTGCTTCACACATATTGGCACAACCTGAAATATTCTAGAAAGATAACTCCTGGGCTCAGTGGGACATCGCACAGGCATTGTAGTATGGAGATGGCTGGTTTAAGACCATTTAGGCCCCATTTACACAAGAACATTTCCAGATGAAAACAGCTACGTTTTCAGACTTCGATTTACACGAGAACAATGTGAAAATAATACTATGGTTGCAACTCCTATATCCACACCGCCAACTTGTGGCCTGGCAGGGGGAGCTACAGCGCTTTCAACGTCTTGCATTTCCGTGTAAATGGAGATAGTTTTTGCAACATTTCCATCTGAACATGCTACATTTCAAAAACGAAAACGGTGAAACGACACCTGAAAACGTTCTCGTGTAAACGGAGCCTTAATTTCCAGTCTGACTGAACTCGACTCGTGTGTCCCAGAGTAATGTCTGGGAAAGTTCAGGACAAGCAAGACATCTCTGATCATTTGGCACCAAATAGCATTGGCCGACACATAATGTGAACAATCATGAGATAAGAGCCATAATCTCCTGACCTGCATTCCCACTTGCAGATCTCGCACAGTGTCTTTAAATCCACAGGAAAGGCTTTGTAAGTAGCCATCAGGTTCTGGATCTTGAAGTTGAGGAACCGGACAGGGAAGCCAAACTTCTGTAGTTTGCGGGCAAACCTTCTGGCCATCAGGCGGGCCATCATAATGCTGTTCAAAGGGAAAGGAAGGAGAGGGGAGGGTCAAAAAAACATCTTACTGCACTACAGTTTGAGGAGATATGAATCCAGACAAACCTCTCCCTCACAAAGCAGGTCATTTTCCCACTAGCGAACATGATCACTGTGGCTTTCGGAGCTCGGTTCCTCATAATGAGCCCCTTGAAACTCTGAAAAACAACAGCAAGACTGAAAAGCAGCACAGGCCTCATTATGTACATGTGAGCATGCTCCACATGCTTCTCTGGGTCACATGTTCAGGCTTTTGTACCTTTGGATTGTACTCCACATTCCACATATTTCGTGCAATGCTGTGCAGATCCAAACGGCAGCCCAGGTTCACCGTCGAGAAGACATTACTGCACACAAACACACAAAAATACATAACTCAGAGAGGTCATTAGACAACGTCTTCGTCAGGTTCTGAGGAAGACTGCGATCAGACTGAAAACGGTCTCTGTGGTGATACCATATTACTGGGGTGGGTTTCGGTAATCTCAGGATCTCAGGCTCCTGCTTCTCCTCCGTGACCTCCTCCTGCTTCTCCTCCTCAGTGAGTTCCTCCTGCTTCTCCTCCGTGACCTCCTCCTGCTTCCTCTCTGTGACCTCCTCCTGCTCTGTCCTCCAGTTATCAGCAGTCCTGCTCTCAGCTGAAAAAAGAAAAAAAAAGCATTTTCTCTGCAATCAGATGCACCTTTTTTCAGCTTCAGTTTGAGGCATCTTAATGTTTCACTTTAAAACATAAGAGTGGGCAGCAACAGAGCTGAAAGCTTCATCAAAGCTCAATGGCCAAAAACTGCAGGTCCTTCTATGTCCACTTGAGGCTCTGAACACTAGTGTCAAAGTACTAACTAGCAGGTGTCTTCATCTGTGTGATGCACACATAAAGTCTGTGGATGCTAGCTGATAATTTAGCACTCCTCCCTGTCATCCAAATATTTCAATACATTTAATTCCAATATTTTATTGCCATGTCGACATTGTCAATAGGAATTTGTTTCGTTAAGGTCTCATGCACTGACAAGAAACACTCAGTGTGATATAATTAATTAATACCTGAATAAAACAACACACAGAATTAATAAAAATCTAGACCATAAAACAGAATAATAAAATAGTAATACTAAAACTCCTGTAGGAGGATTAGCAGCATCAAGTGAAAAAAATCAAAATAGATGAATAAATAAAATAAATAATAATCATATATAATTATTGCATACAAAACAGTTCAATTTGTTTTGCTTAAAGTATTTGCAAGGTGTTGAGGAGTCAGACAGCCTGTGGGTATGTACTGTTTTAAAATCTGGTCGTTTTTGTGCTGATGCTTCTCAGTCTTTTATATGAGGGGAGAAAGTTAAAAAGGCAGTTAGCTCAGTGGGTTAAGCGAATTGTCAAAAAAGTAATTTAAAGGGCAAAATTGTATTTTATTTTTTACATCAATTTGCGTACCAGAAGGGCGCGGGGACAGAAGCGACCCGCCGGCCGCAAATTTGGGCACCCCTGATGTTGCAGAATAGAGTGCAGGCACAATGACACAGTATCATCAACAGATCTATTTGCCCTATATGCAAACTGGTACGGTTCTAGGGTGATACTGGAAAGGTGTCTACATAGCAACCATTCAAACATTTTCATGATAGCTGATGTTAATGCTGCAGGTCTATAGTTGTTCAGACACCTTGGGTTAGATTTCTTAGGCACAGGTACAATCACAGCTGATTTAAAACATGCTGGAACTTTCTGTTGAGCCAGGGAGCAGTTAAAATCGGGGCCAACTCAAATAGAGTCACTTGTGAGTCCAAAAAAATCACGTTGTGGACCAAAATTGTAAAACTGAGTTTTTGATTGTATGTAAAGTGTTCTTGATACACTCTGATGAATGTACAGGTTTGCTGTTGTACCTGCGTTGTCCGAAGGGAACAGCATCAGAAGCTCATCAGGCAGTAATTTTAAAAACAGCTCCTCCTCCTCAGTGAGTTCCTCCTGCTTCTCCTCCGTGACCTCCTCCTGCTTCTCCTCCGTGACCTCCTCCTGCTCTGTCCTCCAGTTATCAGCAGTCCTGCTCTCAGCTGAAAAAAGAAAAAAAAAAGCATTTTCTCTGCAATCAGATGCACCTTTTTTCAGCTTCAGTTTGAGGCATCTTAATGTTTCACTTTAAAACATAAGAGTGGGCAGCAACAGAGCTGAAAGCTTCATCAAAGCTCAATGGCCAAAAACTGCAGGTCCTTCTATGTCCACTTGAGGCTCTGAACACTAGTGTCAAAGTACTAACTAGCAGGTGTCTTCATCTGTGTGATGCACACATAAAGTCTGTGGATGCTAGCTGATAATTTAGCACTCCTCCCTGTCATCCAAATATTTCAATACATTTAATTCCAATATTTTATTGCCATGTCGACATTGTCAATAGGAATTTGTTTCGTTAAGGTCTCATGCACTGACAAGAAACACTCAGTGTGATATAATTAATTAATACCTGAATAAAACAACACACAGAATTAATAAAAATCTAGACCATAAAAAAGAATAATAAAATAGTAATACTAAAACTCCTGTAGGAGGATTAGCAGCATCAAGTGAAAAAAATCAAAATAGATGAATAAATAAAATAAATAATAATCATATATAATTATTGCATACAAAACAGTTCAATTTGTTTTGCTTAAAGTATTTGCAAGGTGTTGAGGAGTCAGACAGCCTGTGGGTATGTACTGTTTTAAAATCTGGTCGTTTTTGTGCTGATGCTTCTCAGTCTTTTATATGAGGGGAGAAAGTTAAAAAGGCAGTTAGCTCAGTGGGTTAAGCGAATTGTCAAAAAAGTAATTTAAAGGGCCAAATTGTATTTTATTTTTTACATCAATTTGCGTACCAGAAGGGCGCGGGGACAGAAGCGACCCGCCGGCCGCAAATTTGGGCACCCCTGATGTTGCAGAATAGAGTGCAGGCACAATGACACAGTATCATCAACAGATCTATTTGCCCTATATGCAAACTGGTACGGTTCTAGGGTGATACTGGAAAGGTGTCTACATAGCAACCATTCAAACATTTTCATGATAGCTGATGTTAATGCTGCAGGTCTATAGTTGTTCAGACACCTTGGGTTAGATTTCTTAGGCACAGGTACAATCACAGCTGATTTAAAACATGCTGGAACTTTCTGTTGAGCCAGGGAGCAGTTAAAATCGGGGCCAACTCAAATAGAGTCACTTGTGAGTCCAAAAAAATCACGTTGTGGACCAAAATTGTAAAACTGAGTTTTTGATTGTATGTAAAGTGTTCTTGATACACTCTGATGAATGTACAGGTTTGCTGTTGTACCTGCGTTGTCCGAAGGGAACAGCATCAGAAGCTCATCAGGCAGTAATTTTAAAAACAGCTCCTCCTCCTCAGTGAGTTCCTCCTGCTTCTCCTCCGTGACCTCCTCCTGCTTCTCCTCCGTGACCTCCTCCTGCTCTGTCCTCCAGTTATCAGCAGTCCTGCTCTCAGCTGAAAAAAGAAAAAAAAAAAGCATTTTCTCTGCAATCAGATGCACCTTTTTTCAGCTTCAGTTTGAGGCATCTTAATGTTTCACTTTAAAACATAAGAGTGGGCAGCAACAGAGCTGAAAGCTTCATCAAAGCTCAATGGCCAAAAACTGCAGGTCCTTCTATGTCCACTTGAGGCTCTGAACACTAGTGTCAAAGTACTAACTAGCAGGTGTCTTCATCTGTGTGATGCACACATAAAGTCTGTGGATGCTAGCTGATAATTTAGCACTCCTCCCTGTCATCCAAATATTTCAATACATTTAATTCCAATATTTTATTGCCATGTCGACATTGTCAATAGGAATTTGTTTCGTTAAGGTCTCATGCACTGACAAGAAACACTCAGTGTGATATAATTAATTAATACCTGAATAAAACAACACACAGAATTAATAAAAATCTAGACCATAAAACAGAATAATAAAATAGTAATACTAAAACTCCTGTAGGAGGATTAGCAGCATCAAGTGAAAAAAATCAAAATAGATGAATAAATAAAATAAATAATAATCATATATAATTATTGCATACAAAACAGTTCAATTTGTTTTGCTTAAAGTATTTGCAAGGTGTTGAGGAGTCAGACAGCCTGTGGGTATGTACTGTTTTAAAATCTGGTCGTTTTTGTGCTGATGCTTCTCAGTCTTTTCTATGAGGGGAGAAAGTTAAAAAGGCAGTTAGCTCAGTGGGTTAAGCGAATTGTCAAAAAAGTAATTTAAAGGGCCAAATTGTATTTTATTTTTTACATCAATTTGCGTACCAGAAGGGAGCGGGGACAGAAGCGACCCGCCGGCCGCAAGTTTGGGCACCCCTGATGTTGCAGAATAGAGTGCAGGCACAATGACACAGTATCATCAACAGATCTATTTGCCCTATATGCAAACTGGTACGGTTCTAGGGTGATACTGGAAAGGTGTCTACATAGCAACCATTCAAACATTTTCATGATAGCTGATGTTAATGCTGCAGGTCTATAGTTGTTCAGACACCTTGGGTTAGATTTCTTAGGCACAGGTACAATCACAGCTGATTTAAAACATGCTGGAACTTTCTGTTGAGCCAGGGAGCAGTTAAAATCGGGGCCAACTCAAATAGAGTCACTTGTGAGTCCAAAAAAATCATGTTGTGGACCAAAATTGTAAAACTGAGTTTTTGATTGTATGTAAAGTGTTCTTGATACACTCTGATGAATGTACAGGTTTGCTGTTGTACCTGCGTAGTCCGAAGGGAACAGCATCAGAAGCTCATCAGGCAGTAAGTTTAAAAACAGCTCTTCCCCCTCAGTGAGTTCCTCCTGCTTCTCCTCCGTGACCTCCTCCTGCTTCTCCTCCGTGACCTCCTCCTGCTTCTCCTCTGTGACCTCCTCCTGCTCTGTCCTCCAGTTATCCTGCAGTGAGAAACCACAAAGGAAGCTGATGAGAATCAGTTATCTACTCTCTTTCTGCCAACATGTGACACGAACCTTTGTGTTGTGAACTGCAGGCTGAGTCTGAATGGCATTACCTTGACCTCCAGTTACATTGAGTGATCTTGGAGTCATTTTGAAACATCCTTTCTCAGAGTGATGCTGAAAAGCTATCTCATGCATTTATTACTTCTAGGCTGGACTATTGTAATTCATTATTATCAGGCTGTTCTAAAAGCTCCCTGAAAAGCCTTCAGCTGATCCAAAATGTACTGACAGGGACTAGAAAGAGAGAGCATATTTCTCCCATATTGGCTTCTCTTCATTGGCTCCCTGTTAGATCCAGGACTGAATTTGAAATCCCAGCAAGTCCACCTCTGAATGGCTCACAAAACCTTGACATGACCTTAAACAGGTTGCTCTGGCTGGAAAACCCTCCAATGTGGCTCAATTAAAACTGCAAAGAGTGGGCCGAAATTCCTCCACAGGGATGTGAAAAACTCACATTGAGTTATCACAAATGCTTGATTGCAATTCTTGCTGCAAAGAGCAGCACAGCCAGTTATTAGGTTTAGAGGGCAGTTACTTTTTCACACTGGTAGGTCTGGATAGTTTTGTTCCCTTAATAATATTAATAATAATAATTTAAAAAATCTTTTTAAAACATCATTTTGCATGTAGTTGTGTTGGAAAGGCAGTAACAAAACAAACAAACTGAAGACACTGTATCTTTAACATGATTTTTAAAAGCACAAACTTCTCGGCTTTCTCAGCAAAGTCTAAAGCTGCTAAAATCAAATGGCTCCCATGAAGAAGCCTGATCCTGATAAATATGATCACAATTTTATAGAATAATAAACTGAGTTTTCTTTGGAATATTTATACATGCCAATAAAGATTATACATGACAGAAAATATTCATAATTAATGACAAAAGATTTGTCTTTATAACTGAAACAGTTCCAGTTTGCAGTAGATGGACCTGAAAATTTACATTTTCTTTGAGTTCATGTGTGACTGTGTTTGACCACGAGGACAAAGTGAAAACTCACGTTTGCGATATACTTGTCGAAGTAGCGCTCCAATGCTGACTCGTCCATGATGACGTTTCCAGAAACTTTCAGCGACTGAATCAGGTATTGCTCATCAACTAATAATGAATGTACTGTCAGAGTTTTCATGTGAACTTGTTTACATACAAATTAGTTCAGACAGGAGGAGTCTGTTGCTAGGAGACTGGGATGTTAAAAGATGACAGTGAAGGATTTAATGTTTTTTGTTGTTGTTGTTTTTTTTTAACATTTATTTAAGCAAAGATAGAGTCAATCATTCACACACACACAACACACTGGTGATGGCTGAGCTTTCCTCCACTGGTCTGAAGATGGACGATCCCCTCAGAGCCACACCACCCCTGGGTGAAGCAGGAGTTGGTGTGAATTCAGACAACATATTAGATATGATATGATAACTCTTTGTTTGCCATTTGTATACACACACACACACTGGGTCTAGTACATAGGAAATCTTGTGCAGGGCTGGGTTCAAAGTTAAATAAATACAAATTTATATATGTGACCCACAAAAGATGTGGTCACGTAATTTTTTTTATGTCATTACATACTATAAGGGTCAATAGTTTCAGGATAATTATTCCAGCTCTCGCTGAGATATGTATATAATAAAAAGCCTTAAGGGACTTTGATTTAGTCTTTATGGACTTTTCTGTGGGGCAATACCAAAAAACCGTCAGTAGGTGGCAGTTGGACATCAGGCGGCTGTCTGATACGCTGTTTTGCTCTCGCGCTATTCTGCTACGAGAGAGCGATGCAGCAACAGCCAAACCTTGTCTTGTCTGCTCATTTATTCCATTATATCAGATAACTGTTGTGTGGTCGCACACCTGGGACCTGCAACATATACAAATATGAATCAAAGTGCACACGGAGGTAAAATAAGGGCATATATCAGTATAAATCAGTAATTCCTGTAGTGCACATGAATGGCTGTGGTGTGTCAAAAATACTGCATGTTATTGAAATATATATTGTACTTCTGGATAAATTAAATGTGTGAGTTTTAGTTTTTTGTTATTGCCATCAGTCTGACTGCGGCAGGACAGAAGCTGCTGTGGAAGCATGGTGTGCGATCAGACTGTCCGGTGTGCTGCGTCTCAGGCTGTATGCTGGTTGTTTTGGTCTGAGGAGGGTGTGACCTGGATGATGGCAGTCTCTGATGATATGTTGTGCTCTTTTATCGCAGCATTGTGTGTATTAAGTCAGTCCTTATAATCCTCTCTGCACTCTTTGTGACTCTCTGGAGAGCCTTCCTCTCTGCCAGGGTTGTGTTTCCATACCAGACTGTGATGGCAGCACTATTCTTGCTGATACTCCGCCTGGGCCCATTGTCTTATTGGGGTTCACCTGCTTCAGGGCCTTCAGGACAGGGTCAGAGGGGAATTTGGTGGGGGTTTCTGTGTTAAGCTGGTTCAATGCTGCATAGAAAGTGTTCAGGCAGTCCGGTAGGGTGGGCATCTCTGATCTCAGTGCTGTTTGTTCTTCTTGTGGATAACCTGCCACATACTTTGTGTGTAGTTTTGAGGCATTCTAGTTTTTGATAATGTGCTTTTTCTTTTTTCTTTCTTTTTTTTGCTGCTCTGATGGACCTGTGCAGCTCATATTGGGCCCACTTGTATGCTCCTTCATCCCCTGACTTGAAAGTTTCATGCATTCTCATGATTCTCTCAGATTCTCATGCTTACAGCTGCATTAAACCAGGACTTTTGGTTTGAAGACACCAACCGTTCTATAGTACTCGAGATCGGTCTTGGTCTCGAGACCGATCTCAAGACCGCTTTTGGATGGTCTCGGTCTTGTCATGGACTCGGACCTTGCGGACTCGGGATTTTATTTCAAGACCAGTCAAGACCACAGCTCTGGAAATATCACTAAATTGCCAGATTACTGTCCAATTTATTTGTTAACATCTTTGCTTTTATTGGATGCAAAACGTACTGATTCAAATCCAACAAAGTTTGCGCTCCTCTGCCTCTCAAAGGAGCACCTCGCAGACTCCGCCCCGGCTCGGTCGCTGCTATTATCGCTGCTTACGCCTGTATCATTTCACCGTAGTTTGCAATCTACCACAGAGCACGGACAGTTTCATTCACAATGTGCACGTTTGATCTCACTATGGTCATGCTGTGCTGCATAAATCGAAATAACAACCGGCATGAACACGAAGAGAAGTAAGAGGGAAAATAAATATCAAAGGAAAATTTCGGGCTTCCGATTCAACAAAAAAAATCCCAGCATGAAAGGTAAATACCAACCTTCACGTATTTTGATACACAAACTAAAAATTTAATGCAAGATTTAGGGCTGCAACGATTCTTGGAGTAACGCAATTTGATTATTAAAAATCCTCGACACAAATTTGTTGCTTTGATGTTTCGTTTCAACTCTACAGCTCAGGTGTCTCCGTGTAAGCGGAGCATTTCCTCCACATTAGTTCAACATCGGTGTAACAGATTTCTGTCATTTGGAAAAGAACAAAAAAACAAAACAACAAAAACGACCCTTTAACACGAGTGGATCACCGAGATGTTTCTCCACGCCCCCACTTCTCTGTGCTGTGAGTGCGCATGTTTGAATGTGCGCACATGTTGTGCAGAGGATGTCAGCTGTTATTTTCTCTTTACGTCAGCTGTAGCCACCAGAACAGACCTATAACCACAGTGTACTGGGGAAAGGGGGGCTGCCATTAGCACTAGCAATCGTTCGGTGCCCCCCCCCCCCCCCCCCCCTTCAGTACAGAGGGGATCAGTCAAAATGTTTTTTATCAACCACCTGATCAGCAACATGAAGAACTTTGTAGCTGCTCCATCCACCCTGTTTGTTTCACACAGAGAAACATCTGCAGTGCGGAAGTTAAAATATGCTGATGAATTGTTAAAATGAAAAATTATTTCTTATCCAATTACTTGATTAATTGACGGAGTAATCAATTGAATACTTGATTACTAAAATAATTGATAGTTGCAGCCCTACTTGTATTCAGAAAGCCATAGTCAAACATTAGTTTTCAGCACCAGTAGAGCTATGAGAGGCCTTCAAGAATAAAATAACTACAGTTCCCAGCAAGATGATGTCACTTCCTATTGTTGCATTAAAAACGTGATAGTTTATGCTCACAAGATGGTGGCTGATATTCAAATGTAGGAAATGCTTTTAGCAGCTGAGGAATCTGGATTATGTTTTTGTTGTGTATGTTTTTTTATGTGATTTCTGCAAACACTTTCAGATTTCTTTCACTTCTCAAATTTCAGATCAATTTGAGAAGTGATTTTGATCATGTTTCACATTTTATTGGGTCATGTAGCGTCAGGCACTGGTCTTGGTCTTGTCTCGGTCTCGCCCTCCCTCGGTCTTGGTCTCGACTGCTCTTGGGCCCTAAAAGTCTTGGTCTTGTCTCGGTCTCGATACCCTCTGGTCTTGGTCTTGTCTCGATCTTGGTTTAGGTGGTCTTGACTACAACACTACATATCACGCATGTGAGATTATTGTAGCGCTCTATTTGCAGGATTATCCAAATCATCAGGACAACTTAAGCTCATTCAAAATGCAGCAGCAACCAGAGTCCTCACAGGTATATGAAAATGTGATCATAGCACCTCAGTACTGAAGTCACTTCTTTGGCTCTCAAAGCAACATAGAATCACCTTTAAAATACTTCATTAGATCATAAAGCTCTCAGTGGTTTGGTGTCCCAGTACATCTCTGACTTCTTCCCTCAGGTCATCAGCTGCAGATCTGTGAACTGTTCCAGAATCAGATCTCAGTGTGCTGAAGGTACTTTCAGTTACTGTTCTCCTGTTCTTTGGAACAAGCTGCCTGCTGACCTGAGATCAGTTACAACTGTGCAATCATTCAAACACAGAGTCAAAAGCCTTTTTATTCACACAGACCTGCACTTGATATTTGGTTTGGTTTAGTTTTATTACACTTTGCTGTTTTCACCACCCTAAGGCATTGGGTTTCTATGTTTTTATCTTCTGTTAAAAACACGCTTTGTTGCATGTAATGAAATGTGCTATATAAATAAAATTGCCATTAGGTGAGCCTTTTTATGGCAACCAAAGTATCTTGGACTTCCTCATGAGGCAGAAAAAGCAAAGACCAAAACTGAGCTCTAACATGCAAATGATGGAAAGTTTTGCAGACCGGTGGTGGGCAGACTAATTTGTTGTTCAGATTTATTCTGGACGATAAAAACATCACTTACATTCTTGTGGCATGAAGTTTGGTTTGTCTTTTTCCTGTTTTAAAATGACAACGCCTCCATAAAGAAATGGTTGTCCTCACTTTGGTGTGAAAAACTGCACCAATCTCTGAACCTCAACCACATCCAGAACCTCTGCAGGAGTCAGAGCAGGTTCAACATCTGGAGCCTGATGTATGAATGTGTACACACAAAACCATGCTTACAGTTTTACCCTCCACACATAAACTTATTTATAGAGGAACAATCTGCAAACTCCAGGCGACCTGCAGACCTCACCTATATGTATTTTGTTTCAAACCTGTGAAAACTGCAGACGGTGTTTGTGTTGGCTCTGAGAGGATCTTACGTGAGGTTCCAAATTAAATACAAAATCCAGAAAACTTCCACTGATTTATTTCTTTAATCAGTGACTGTTGGTTAAAACAAGGTGTGCATTTTTTTTTAAATCACAAAGACAAAAGTGCATCCCAAACTAAAATGTCAGTTCTCATGAAGTGCAAACAGAATTGCAGATTGGTCCACAGGGTTTTTGGACAGCATGTGTCATTTTGCCTCTGTACACCAACACAGACCTCCACATTTAATTCAGTGACATTTACTAAAATGAACTTTGTTTAAAAAAAATAACAAAAAATTGCTGTGATTTGTACTTTCAGGCTGAGTAGCTGTTTCAGGCCTGTTCCCTTCTTAAGATAATTAAGATAATTATTTAATTAATTCCAAAAAAGAGGACTTTTTTTACAGTTACGTGACCCTTCCATAGGCAGCAGATTTTAATTTTTAGAGCAACACACCCAATCACACATAATGGCAGCATTTTACCTCCAGAATGTAAATATCTCTGATACTCTCACAGAGAGCAAACTTGTGCACTTCTGTGCTGTATGTTTAGTCTCTGGGCAGTGGGATGCCAACTGCCGTCTGCTGCCCTTCCATCTGTCGCTGCGCCTGCACCACCTGATCCTCGGTGCAGCAGTCCTGCAGAAACACAGCAGCCAGGTTGCGCATACGGGGGCTCTCAGAGAGGGAGAAGCGCAGCATGCACTGCAGGATGGCGGGATCTGTGATCTGAAAGCGTGACGCAGGTGTCAGGAGGTTCATGAGGGTGGTGATGGCTGACAGGACCGTCTCCTCCCTCTGGCTCGACAGGCAGTTTGTGACTAAGCTGATCCCGTCACTCTGCAGGATGACATCTCTGCACTCAGGGTCCATACTGAGGTTACACACGCCCCCTGAAATCACCAGAAACAGAAAATAAGAGATAAAGGGATGATACCTCCCACACCTCCCAGTTACTAAAAAAAAGCCTTCAACCAAAAGTGTGCAGTCACAGCAGCAGACCCTCGAGGCACTGACAAACTGCTGAACCCTGAAAACCAGAGGAAGAAAAAACTTCTGCAGCCTGGATTCACACACTGAGAAGCATCTCCATAAACACATTCTGCATATGCAGGAGAGGAAAACCAGAAGCTTTGGGGTTAATATTTGAAGTCTGATATTTGCAGGTCAGCAGCCTGTGTGGAGATGGAAAAGAAGGCTCATTTATGTTTGTATTAGCTTTCATAAATGTATCCGTAAACACTGACTGATGGAAGAAACACTGAACGCAGACAAACACACAGATTAATGGCGGAAAATGTCAGCATAATCATAAGAATAATCATAAGAAGTGATTAATGATGCAGATTCCTTTAGGTTACAGCTGTGTGTTACCTGACAGAGAAGGTCTCACTAAACTACAAACAAGAATAAAATTCAACATTTCTACAGGAGTAAGAACTTTATAAATACAGGAGATATCCACAGTCGTGTTTTTTGATCATTCGCTGGAGAAAACGTCAATAAGTGGATTTTCAATAAAGATTAAAGGTTCATATCACCATGTGTGATAGGCGGCTGCTCAAATGACTCCTTTTTACCCACATTTGATATCAGGCTCATCTTCCTGCTGTGACTTCTTCTGGGTTAAAATTATTTGCTCACATGGTCACATAACATCTCAGCAGAGACTTCCTGCTGCAGTCTGTGAGGTTTGATCGACAGCCAGGTTAACAGTTTAGAGGAAGATGTAGGTGTTCTGCTCACAAGCTGCCCATCAGCAGGCTTCCAGAAGCTGGCCAATCAGAAGAAAGCAGGGTCTGAAGGAGGATAAAGAGATGGGAGTTAAAACAGCTTGGTTCAGCCAGTATAAGATAAATAATTATGATTTTTACAGTAAGTGTGAATCACATAAAGCTGTTGGTCAGATAACCTCCAGGCAGCTGGTCTTGGACTCGGGCCAGTTTGTCTTGTCCCTTTTTTTCATTCATGTGTTGTCTGTTTTATAGCTGTTGTTGTTGACCCCTAGCCTGCAGATGGGACCCCAGACTTGGGACCCATCTGCACACTTGAAACTATGCTTTGGGGTGGGGACAGTGGGTGTGGGGACGTGTGCTGGATAGGCCACAGTGGGCAGGGCTATGGGCAGCCTGCTCCTCCTTTTTATAAATTATGCTACAGTCCTTACGACTCACAACACATCACTACACATAGGCAATGGGGGCAGGTGTATCACCCAGTGGTTGGTGGGTGCGGCTGCTGAAAACTGGTGCCTTCTCCTTAGACCATGAGGGTTTTGGGGGGGCAGTGGGGATGGGAATGTTGATCAGGGCTCATGTCACATCTGTCCCCTCATTTTAATAGCACTGTAGCTTTCTCACAGTCATAAGCATCCTTTCCACACCTTACACTCACATACACCAACACATACACCAAACATATCACCTCCAACTGACCTGTGTGTGTGTGTGTGTTGGGGGTGGGGGGGTGGGGGGTCTTCCCACACCCCTGTTTCCGCCACCTTGTCCAGCACGGGGGTTGGCTGGTGGTTTGGGGTCTCCCACCTTCCTCTTGTGGGTGTGCACGTGGTTGTCATTTGGATGTGTTGCCTTGGGTTTTGCTCCTGGGAAGCCTCATTGTCACCCTCATTAACATTTCATGACAAAGACACAGACATTCACACACACACACACACACACACACAATGCAGCAAGATTATTGTTTGTGTGTCCATTTTGCTTTTCATTTTGCTTTTCAGGTGCTGTCTGTTGGTCATCAGGACGGTGAAGGTGCGTGCCTTTCAATATTTGCTTTGCCAAAAATCAAGTCTTAATATTTGACACCTTTACCAGCATGTTTCCAGCTGCATTATTCAGAAAGACCTGAGACACACTGTGACTAGGGTTTAATCCCGGGATCCGGGATTCCCGGGAAATGCGATCAGAACCATTTCCCGTTTCCCGGGAAACGTTAGACGGGAAACCGGGAAAAAAGTCGCGCGCGTCGATTTGACTTTCAGAAAGAAAAGAAAGCTTCAGAAAGTTAAATTTAAGGAAATATTGAGAGAAGGGTTCGTTTAATGCGAAAAGCATTACTCTTCATTTCAGGCAGGTTCAGCCTCCGTTTAAGGCTTCAGCCTTCATCTCAAGCGTTTTAATAGAGGTATTACACAGTTGTACTTTTTCCTCTTTAATTTGTTGAAATCGTAGGCAATGTGTTTAGCCTAAGGTATTTTGTATTATATAATTTTATATTATTATATATTGTTATATTGCATTATATAGCCTATAAAATATGCCTGCCCTGAACAATAAAGAAATATCTGTTTAACTTCGAGTGTTTCTTTTCCTCGTTTGCAGCCGCTTACTAACAATCATGAATTAGGATACGGGCCTAATGTGTGAAGAAATGATCATGAAATAGATTGCTTTAACATATTTCGCTTTTAAAATGGAGTTGAGTAAAATGTATATTTTTTAGGCTATAAGGATTTGCCAGTTTTTCAAAAGACGATTCACAGCGAACCTACTTTAACCCTCAGACACGGTGTTGTAAATTTGTTGTTGCCAGAATGGCAATGACCAAGTCGTAGTGCATTACTCAAGGCCCTGTGTTATGCCATATTATAGTGTAGTACGGTAGTTAACTTTTCAATGACTATTACAGCGTTCCACTGGTGGAGATATAGCGCAACAGATGTCGCCACGACAGCGTGGCTGAGCCTTTATCAGTGCTGTGGAGATGAACCGTATTGTTTTGCACCAGCAGTTGTAAAATAGCTTGTTATAATTCCATGTACAATGGAGGAATATTCGAATTATATTTGTTAAGGGAGTGTTGAGGAACGATACAACACCGCATAGCTCGAGCACTCGAATGTCGAGATGTAGGTTTTATTGCATTAATCAAGCCGACGTTGCCCCCTACTGGGCATAACAGGACATAGCTGGAAAGCTACCTCTACAATATCAGAATAGGTTAAGGCCGACACAGGCTACAGAAGGCCTAATTAAAATAAAAAAATAAATAAACTTTTTCCCGGGATTCCCGGGAAATGGCTCGTCATTTCCCGGGATTTGATTCATGTCATTTTCGGGAAAAATATTAAACCCTAACTGTGACCCACGTCATGTGCTTTTTATGCCCTCCACTAACCCCGACCTCCTTCTGCTGCCGGCTCAGTTCATAAATGTGGATTCATTCATTCAAGAGAACTATTTCAGAGATATTTAGATGTGGGGAGAAAGAGAGCAGACAGTTTGTTCTGTCCGGACACAGAAGGAAAACATGAACAGAAAAATCTGTAACATCTCCAGACTGGAACTTTTCAGACATCATTTTCAGCTCATTTCGAGCAGATAAGCAAACGGAGAGCCGTCGATGTCGGCATGCAGCAGAAGAAAGAGAGAGCGAGTGGGGGGAGTTCAGGAAGTGTGAGTGTCAGAATGATTGCTGTTTGGTATTATTAGGATCAGAGGAAACCGCGGATGTTATTAGAGAGGAAAGCCAAATGGAGCAAGAGTGACAGGATGTGAACATCTCAAGCAGATCAAATAAAAAGAGGGGAGGAGGTCACGAGCCCTCGATGAGCAGTCGCAGCTTTCAAAGAATCTGAAAAAATTTACAAATGCAAGACTTAAAGTCTTATAAACTAATGCACGGCCTCAAAAACAACCTTACAGAAAGCCACAGAGAGTGAGAGAAGGAAAAGAGGAAATGGACAGAAAGGGTCAGATAGGGAGGCAGCAGGAGTGAATATGGAGAGAAAGTGTGGAGGAAACATTCCCATAATTCACTGTTTTCATGCAGGATTCGGTGTGTTAGTGGCGGGATTACCTCACCTCCTGATGCAGCCCTGGAGAGACGACAGGAAGGGCTGCATCACTGTGGTCAGCAGGTCACAGAAAACACGCCAAACGACGTGTTTTCTGTCATGTCTCATCATAAATCGACGTTGTTTATGATGAAAAGTCGACCAAAAACAAAACCAACACGAGCTCCGTGCTGCCTGAATATTGAATGAAGTAATGAAGACGTTTGGCTTTGTGGTTGTAAATAAAGCTTCAGAATGAAGCCTGAACAACAAACCTTGTTTCCTCACATTTAAGAAAAGGAACGTCCCAAAGTGTTGTAAGGGTGCAGTAACCCATCCATCTCCTTCAGTCCAGTCTAACTCATCTGCAACTTCATTCATTTATATTTCATTAGACGTTCTGATGTGTTTTTTAATTTAACATTCACTTTGAGATGAATGTGGAGTGTGGAGCTGGGTCACATTCACTCAGAGGCCTCCTGTTCATTTTGTGGTGATCATGAGATGATCAGTGAGTTTGCCTCTGTCAATAATTCACAGTGTAACGCTTCACTTCAAACGTCCTGCAAACATACATAAGGTGCATGCTGAATGCCACACATCGCACATCCCACTCTGAGGTTTCACTGAGAGAAGCCTGCAGCCATCCTGACATCTAGTGGTATAATCAGGAACTACAATACCCATTTCCCTCAAAACCTCTTAAAATACACATGCATCGATCATTGTTCATTCATCAGTTTATTGATATCTGACTCTAAAATCACTTATTAGTAAGCACAGTTTGAGACTTCATAGGTGCTCCTGTCTGTCTTTACTGCTTCCTGCACTGTCTCATGAATGGAAGGATGGCCTCAAGCGCTTCATTCAACTCATTTGGTGATTTGGCTCCTGGAGTATAACACAAGATATTTAATGTACTTTGATCAAAGATAATTTAGCATACACTCACATGTGTAAGTGAAACCAGGTAAATACGTCAATGAGAAAAACAATGGAGAAAAAAAAATTTAGAAGCAGGATTAGTTTTTGAACTTTTACAGTGCAAATTTTCACAACACTTTCACCACCAGAGGGCAGTGTTTTTGATATTTCCATACCTGCATTTCCCCCCACTGTGAATAAGAACATGTTCTTAATGATTTACCCACAGACATACATACGTAGACCTCGCACTGAGCTCTGATACGCCATATTGGATGTGTCAGATCTGCGCTTTAAACTAATGTAAGGCACCTTTCCACAAAGTTCTTTAACTTAATGTATCTCATTCACACATGCACTAATATATACTGGGAAACTGATAGGCACCAGAAATAACATAACTTCAATAATGATAATTATAAATGTTATATACTACACGTATTTTTAGGGTGCAGGCATCAAACCAGGGTCTGTATTTTCTAATCTTTGTAACACTGTTACTGTGATGATCCATGTCTACAATAACCAGAACCGGACATGTACATATAACATCTGCAGGCTTCTAAATTTAAAAAAGCATTTTTATATTTATTAGTGATTCTTATCGTTAATCACAATCTTTAAAAAAATAAAGTTTACAAATTAAAATAACTGTAATAGACACTGGTCTGCTTCATTTTCTTTTAGCAATGAAACTGTATACTAAAATTATAGATCCATGTTATATTGCACACATATTTTATCATCCAAAGTGTGGACATGTATGTATGATGGCATGGATGTGTGGACAAGCTCACCGGTCAGATTAATGCGCCCAGTGCTGAAGACTGTCACTTTGATCCTGGGATTCACCTTACAGGAGAGGCCACTAAACTTCAGTGGATCATAACTGTGGAAAAAAGAAAACAAACGAAAACCTAAGAGTCTAAGTAGCCAAATTTACAGCAGACACAGCATCAGTGGTACCAACACAGTCTAGTTTTCATCATTCGAAGGGTATAATGTTTCCAGCTACACCAGAGAGACAAGGCTCTAAACCAATCCTTATATTTTTTTCCAGGATGTAGAAACTGAAACCTTGGCACCCCAAGTGTGTGCACTGTGTCTTCAGTGCTCCTGGGGCCCTGAAGACACATCCCGGTGCGACCTGGGTTTCCTGAGCCTTTCTCTGTCTATCTCTGGCTCCGGGAGTTGTTGTTGCGGCTTCTCACCCTCATTCTCAAGTCCGTTTCATGACAAACACACACAAACAATCACACACAAGCAATCACCTGCAGACAATCACACACGCAAGCAAGAGAATAAGAGTGTGTTTGTTGTTTGTTGTGTTCTTCTCTTTGGGGTGCTGTTGTTTTTTGTGTGTTTTGTTACAGATGCAGCAGTTGGTGGCCACCCCCCACCCCCCCTCTGTTTTACCCTCTTTACCCCCCATCATTTCTTCTGCCCCTTCCTGCCTGTAAACATGTAAATAAAGAGGCAAAGAAAGAAAAAAAAGAAAGAAACTAATGCTACAGAGCTCCTCTTGGCACAGCAAAGGTGTTTGGCACAACAGAGCATGCAGACAGTCATTTTGCTTGCTTAAGCTGCCGGACAAGACAGGTTAAAAAATAAATAAATGAATAAAATAAACTGAACTTCTAGACACTGTTGGGACAATCATTTCAGGACACAGTCCAAAATTGTACTTGCTCATATGTAGCATGCACCAAAAATAGGCTGCTTCACACATATTGGCACAACCTGAAATATTCTAGAAAGATAACTCCTGGGCTCAGTGGGACATCGCACAGGCATTGTAGTATGGAGATGGCTGGTTTAAGACCATTTAGGCCCCATTTACACAAGAACATTTCCAGATGAAAACAGCTACGTTTTCAGACTTCGATTTACACGAGAACAATGTGAAAATAATACTATGGTTGCAACTCCTATATCCACACCGCCAACTTGTGGCCTGGCAGGGGGAGCTACAGCGCTTTCAACGTCTTGCATTTCCGTGTAAATGGAGATAGTTTTTGCAACATTTCCATCTGAACATGCTACATTTCAAAAACGAAAACGGTGAAACGACACCTGAAAACGTTCTCGTGTAAACGGAGCCTTAATTTCCAGTCTGACTGAACTCGACTCGTGTGTCCCAGAGTAATGTCTGGGAAAGTTCAGGACAAGCAAGACATCTCTGATCATTTGGCACCAAATAGCATTGGCCGACACATAATGTGAACAATCATGAGATAAGAGCCATAATCTCCTGACCTGCATTCCCACTTGCAGATCTCGCACAGTGTCTTTAAATCCACAGGAAAGGCTTTGTAAGTAGCCATCAGGTTCTGGATCTTGAAGTTGAGGAACCGGACAGGGAAGCCAAACTTCTGTAGTTTGCGGGCAAACCTTCTGGCCATCAGGCGGGCCATCATAATGCTGTTCAAAGGGAAAGGAAGGAGAGGGGAGGGTCAAAAAAACATCTTACTGCACTACAGTTTGAGGAGATATGAATCCAGACAAACCTCTCCCTCACAAAGCAGGTCATTTTCCCACTAGCGAACATGATCACTGTGGCTTTCGGAGCTCGGTTCCTCATAATGAGCCCCTTGAAACTCTGAAAAACAACAGCAAGACTGAAAAGCAGCACAGGCCTCATTATGTACATGTGAGCATGCTCCACATGCTTCTCTGGGTCACATGTTCAGGCTTTTGTACCTTTGGATTGTACTCCACATTCCACATATTTCGTGCAATGCTGTGCAGATCCAAACGGCAGCCCAGGTTCACTGTCGAGAAGACATTACTGCACACAAACACACAAAAATACATAACTCAGAGAGGTCATTAGACAACGTCTTCGTCAGGTTCTGAGGAAGACTGCGATCAGACTGAAAACGGTCTCTGTGGTGATACCATATTACTGGGGTGGGTTTCGGTAATCTCAGGATCTCAGGCTCCTGCTTCTCCTCCGTGACCTCCTCCTGCTTCTCCTCCTCAGTGAGTTCCTCCTGCTTCTCCTCCGTGACCTCCTCCTGCTTCTCCTCTGTGACCTCCTCCTGCTCTGTCCTCCAGTTATCAGCAGTCCTGCTCTCAGCTGAAAAAAGAAAAAAAAAGCATTTTCTCTGCAATCAGATGCACCTTTTTTCAGCTTCAGTTTGAGGCATCTTAATGTTTCACTTTAAAACATAAGAGTGGGCAGCAACAGAGCTGAAAGCTTCATCAAAGCTCAATGGCCAAAAACTGCAGGTCCTTCTATGCCCACTTGAGGCTCTGAACACTAGTGTCAAAGTACTAACTAGCAGGTGTCTTCATCTGTGTGATGCACACATAAAGTCTGTGGATGCTAGCTGATAATTTAGCACTCCTCCCTGTCATCCAAATATTTCAATACATTTAATTCCAATATTTTATTGCCATGTCGACATTGTCAATAGGAATTTGTTTCGTTAAGGTCTCATGCACTGACAAGAAACACTCAGTGTGATATAATTAATTAATACCTGAATAAAACAACACACAGAATTAATAAAAATCTAGACCATAAAACAGAATAATAAAATAGTAATACTAAAACTCCTGTAGGAGGATTAGCAGCATCAAGTGAAAAAAATCAAAATAGATGAATAAATAAAATAAATAATAATCATATATAATTATTGCATACAAAACAGTTCAATTTGTTTTGCTTAAAGTATTTGCAAGGTGTTGAGGAGTCAGACAGCCTGTGGGTATGTACTGTTTTAAAATCTGGTCGTTTTTGTGCTGATGCTTCTCAGTCTTTTCTATGAGGGGAGAAAGTTTAAAAGGCAGTTAGCTCAGTGGGTTAAGCGAATTGTCAAAAAAGTAATTTAAAGGGCCAAATTGTATTTTATTTTTTACATCAATTTGCGTACCAGAAGGGAGCGGGGACAGAAGCGACCCGCCGGCCGCAAGTTTGGGCACCCCTGATGTTGCAGAATAGAGTGCAGGCACAATGACACAGTATCATCAACAGATCTATTTGCCCTATATGCAAACTGGTACGGTTCTAGGGTGATACTGGAAAGGTGTCTACATAGCAACCATTCAAACATTTTCATGATAGCTGATGTTAATGCTGCAGGTCTATAGTTGTTCAGACACCTTGGGTTAGATTTCTTAGGCACAGGTACAATCACAGCTGATTTAAAACATGCTGGAACTTTCTGTTGAGCCAGGGAGCAGTTAAAATCGGGGCCAGCTCAAATAGAGTCACTTGTGAGTCCAAAAAAATCACGTTGTGGACCAAAATTGTAAAACTGAGTTTTTGATTGTATGTAAAGTGTTCTTGATACACTCTGATGAATGTACAGGTTTGCTGTTGTACCTGTGTTGTCCGAAGGGAACAGCATCAGAAGCTCATCAGGCAGTAATTTTAAAAACAGCTCCTCCTCCTCAGTGAGTTCCTCCTGCTTCTCCTCCGTGACCTCCTCCTGCTTCTCCTCCGTGACCTCCTCCTGCTCTGTCCTCCAGTTATCAGCAGTCCTGCTCTCAGCTGAAAAAAGAAAAAAAAAAAGCATTTTCTCTGCAATCAGATGCACCTTTTTTCAGCTTCAGTTTGAGGCATCTTAATGTTTCACTTTAAAACATAAGAGTGGGCAGCAACAGAGCTGAAAGCTTCATCAAAGCTCAATGGCCAAAAACTGCAGGTCCTTCTATGTCCACTTGAGGCTCTGAACACTAGTGTCAAAGTACTAACTAGCAGGTGTCTTCATCTGTGTGATGCACACATAAAGTCTGTGGATGCTAGCTGATAATTTAGCACTCCTCCCTGTCATCCAAATATTTCAATACATTTAATTCCAATATTTTATTGCCATGTCGACATTGTCAATAGGAATTTGTTTCGTTAAGGTCTCATGCACTGACAAGAAACACTCAGTGTGATATAATTAATTAATACCTGAATAAAACAACACACAGAATTAATAAAAATCTAGACCATAAAACAGAATAATAAAATAGTAATACTAAAACTCCTGTAGGAGGATTAGCAGCATCAAGTGAAAAAAATCAAAATAGATGAATAAATAAAATAAATAATAATCATATATAATTATTGCATACAAAACAGTTCAATTTGTTTTGCTTAAAGTATTTGCAAGGTGTTGAGGAGTCAGACAGCCTGTGGGTATGTACTGTTTTAAAATCTGGTCGTTTTTGTGCTGATGCTTCTCAGTCTTTTCTATGAGGGGAGAAAGTTAAAAAGGCAGTTAGCTCAGTGGGTTAAGCGAATTGTCAAAAAAGTAATTTAAAGGGCCAAATTGTATTTTATTTTTTACATCAATTTGCGTACCAGAAGGGAGCGGGGACAGAAGCGACCCGCCGGCCGCAAGTTTGGGCACCCCTGATGTTGCAGAATAGAGTGCAGGCACAATGACACAGTATCATCAACAGATCTATTTGCCCTATATGCAAACTGGTACGGTTCTAGGGTGATACTGGAAAGGTGTCTACATAGCAACCATTCAAACATTTTCATGATAGCTGATGTTAATGCTGCAGGTCTATAGTTGTTCAGACACCTTGGGTTAGATTTCTTAGGCACAGGTACAATCACAGCTGATTTAAAACATGCTGGAACTTTCTGTTGAGCCAGGGAGCAGTTAAAATCGGGGCCAGCTCAAATAGAGTCACTTGTGAGTCCAAAAAAATCATGTTGTGGACCAAAATTGTAAAACTGAGTTTTTGATTGTATGTAAAGTGTTCTTGATACACTCTGATGAATGTACAGGTTTGCTGTTGTACCTGCGTTGTCCGAAGGGAACAGCATCAGAAGCTCATCAGGCAGTAAGTTTAAAAACAGCTCTTCCCCCTCAGTGAGTTCCTCCTGCTTCTCCTCCGTGACCTCCTCCTGCTTCTCCTCCGTGACCTCCTCCTGCTTCTCCTCTGTGACCTCCTCCTGCTCTGTCCTCCAGTTATCCTGCAGTGAGAAACCACAAAGGAAGCTGATGAGAATCAGTTATCTACTCTCTTTCTGCCAACATGTGACATGAACCTTTGTGTTGTGAACTGCAGGCTGAGTCTGAATGGCATTACCTTGACCTCCAGTTACATTGAGTGATCTTGGAGTCATTTTGAAACATCCTTTCTCAGAGTGATGCTGAAAAGCTATCTCATGCATTTATTACTTCTAGGCTGGACTATTGTAATTCATTATTATCAGGCTGTTCTAAAAGCTCCCTGAAAAGCCTTCAGCTGATCCAAAATGTACTGACAGGGACTAGAAAGAGAGAGCATATTTCTCCCATATTGGCTTCTCTTCATTGGCTCCCTGTTAGATCCAGGACTGAATTTGAAATCCCAGCAAGTCCACCTCTGAATGGCTCACAAAACCTTGACATGACCTTAAACAGGTTGCTCTGGCTGGAAAACCCTCCAATGTGGCTCAATTAAAACTGCAAAGAGTGGGCCGAAATTCCTCCACAGGGATGTGAAAAACTCACATCGAGTTATCACAAATGCTTGATTGCAATTCTTGCTGCAAAGAGCAGCACAGCCAGTTATTAGGTTTAGAGGGCAGTTACTTTTTCACACTGGTAGGTCTGGATAGTTTTGTTCCCTTAATAATATTAATAATAATAATTTAAAAAATCTTTTAAAAACATCATT
Source organism: Archocentrus centrarchus (assembly GCF_007364275.1). Lineage (NCBI taxonomy): Eukaryota > Metazoa > Chordata > Actinopteri > Cichliformes > Cichlidae > Archocentrus > Archocentrus centrarchus. The sequence goes on from NC_044364.1 coordinate 26,908,507, forward strand.
TTGCATGTAGTTGTGTTGGAAAGGCAGTAACAAAACAAACAAACTGAAGACACTGTATCTTTAACATGATTTTTAAAAGCACAAAGCTGCTAAAATCAAATGGCTCCCATGAAGAAGCCTGATCCTGATAAATATGATCACAATTTTATAGAATAATAAACTGAGTTTTCTTTGGAATATTTATACATGCCAATAAAGATTATACATGACAGAAAATATTCATAATTAATGACAAAAGATTTGTCTTTATAACTGAAACAGTTCCAGTTTGCAGTAGATGGACCTGAAAATTTACATTTTCTTTGAGTTCATGTGTGACTGTGTTTGATCACGAGGACAAAGTGAAAACTCACGTTTGCGATATACTTGTCGAAGTAGCGCTCCAATGCTGACTCGTCCATGATGACGTTTCCAGAAACTTTCAGCGACTGAATCAGGTATTGCTCATCAACTAATAATGAATGTACTGTCAGAGTTTTCATGTGAACTTGTTTACATACAAATTAGTTCAGACAGGAGGAGTCTGTTGCTAGGAGACTGGGATGTTAAAAGATGACAGTGAAGGATTTAATGTTTTTTGTTGTTGTTGTTTTTTTTTAACATTTATTTAAGCAAAGATAGAGTCAATCATTCACACACACACAACACACTGGTGATGGCTGAGCTTTCCTCCACTGGTCTGAAGATGGACGATCCCCTCAGAGCCACACCACCCCTGGGTGAAGCAGGAGTTGGTGTGAATTCAGACAACATATTAGATATGATATGATAACTCTTTGTTTGCCATTTGTATACACACACACACACTGGGTCTAGTACATAGGAAATCTTGTGCAGGGCTGGGTTCAAAGTTAAATAAATACAAATTTATATATGTGACCCACAAAAGATGTGGTCACATAATTTTTTTTATGTCATTACATACTATAAGGGTCAATAGTTTCAGGATAATTATTCCAGCTCTCGCTGAGATATGTATATAATAAAAAGCCTTAAGGGACTTTGATTTAGTCTTTATGGACTTTTCTGTGGGGCAATACCAAAAAACCGTCAGTAGGTGGCAGTTGGACATCAGGCGGCTGTCTGATACGCTGTTTTGCTCTCGCGCTATTCTGCTACGAGAGAGCGATGCAGCAACAGCCAAACCTTGTCTTGTCTGCTCATTTATTCCATTATATCAGATAACTGTTGTGTGGTCGCACACCTGGGACCTGCAACATATACAAATATGAATCAAAGTGCACACGGAGGTAAAATAAGGGCATATATCAGTATAAATCAGTAATTCCTGTAGTGCACATGAATGGCTGTGGTGTGTCAAACATACTGCATGTTATTGAAATATATATTGTACTTCTGGATAAATTAAATGTGTGAGTTTTAGTTTTTTGTTATTGCCATCAGTCTGACTGCGGCAGGACAGAAGCTGCTGTGGAAGCATGGTGTGCGATCAGACTGTCCGGTGTGCTGCGTCTCAGGCTGTATGCTGGTTGTTTTGGTCTGAGGAGGGTGTGACCTGGATGATGGCAGTCTCTGATGATATGTTGTGCTCTTTTATCGCAGCATTGTGTGTATTAAGTCAGTCCTTATAATCCTCTCTGCACTCCTTGTGACTCTCTGGAGAGCCTTCCTCTCTGCCTGGGTTGTGTTTCCATACCAGACTGTGATGGCAGCACTATTCTTGCTGATACTCCGCCTGGGCCCATTGTCTTATTGGGGTTCACCTGCTTCAGGGCCTTCAGGACAGGGTCAGAGGGGAATTTGGTGGGGGTTTCTGTGTTAAGCTGGTTCAATGCTGCATAGAAAGTGTTCAGGCAGTCCGGTAGGGTGGGCATCTCTGATCTCAGTGCTGTTTGTTCTTCTTGTGGATAACCTGCCACATACTTTGTGTGTAGTTTTGAGGCATTCTAGTTTTTGATAATGTGCTTTTTCTTTTTTCTTTCTTTTTTTTGCTGCTCTGATGGACCTGTGCAGCTCATATTGGGCCCACTTGTATGCTCCTTCATCCCCTGACTTGAAAGTTTCATGCATTCTCATGATTCTCTCAGATTCTCATGCTTACAGCTGCATTAAACCAGGACTTTTGGTTTGAAGACACCAACCGTTCTATAGTACTCGAGATCGGTCTTGGTCTCGAGACCGATCTCAAGACCGCTTTTGGATGGTCTCGGTCTTGTCATGGACTCGGACCTTGCGGACTCAGGATTTTATTTCAAGACCAGTCAAGACCACAGCTCTGGAAATATCACTAAATTGCCAGATTACTGTCCAATTTATTTGTTAACATCTTTGCTTTTATTGGATGCAAAACGTTCTGATTCAAATCCAACAAAGTTTGCGCTCCTCTGCCTCTCAAAGGAGCACCTCGCAGACTCCGCCCCGGCTCGGTCGCTGCTATTATCGCTGCTTACGCCTGTATCATTTCACCGTAGTTTGCAATCTACCACAGAGCACGGACAGTTTCATTCACAATGTGCACGTTTGAGCTCACTATGGTCATGCTGTGCTGCATAAATCGAAATAACAACCGGCATGAACACGAAGAGAAGTAAGAGGGAAAATAAATATCAAAGGAAAATTTTGGGCTTCCGATTCAACAAAAAAAATCCCAGCATGAAAGGTAAATACCAACCTTCACGTATTTTGATACACAAACTAAAAATTTAATGCAAGATTTAGGGCTGCAACGATTCTTGGAGTAACGCAATTTGATTATTAAAAATCCTCGACACAAATTTGTTGCTTTGATGTTTCGTTTCAACTCTACAGCTCAGGTGTCTCCGTGTAAGCGGAGCATTTCCTCCACATTAGTTCAACATCGGTGTAACAGATTTCTGTCATTTGGAAAAGAACAAAAAAACAAAACAACAAAAACGGCCCTTTAACACGAGTGGATCACCGAGATGTTTCTCCACGCCCCCACTTCTCTGTGCTGTGAGTGCGCATGTTTGAATGTGCGCACATGTTGTGCAGAGGATGTCAGCTGTTATTTTCTCTTTACGTCAGCTGTAGCCACCAGAACAGACCTATAACCACAATGTACTGGGGAAAGGGGGGCTGCCATTAGCACTAGCAATCGTTCGGTGCCCCCCCCCCCCCCCCCCCCCTTCAGTACAGAGGGGATCAGTCAAAATGTTTTTTATCAACCACCTGATCAGCAACATGAAGAACTTTGTAGCTGCTCCATCCACCCTGTTTGTTTCACACAGAGAAACATCTGCAGTGCGGAAGTTAAAATATGCTGATGAATTGTTAAAATGAAAAATTATTTCTTATCCAATTACTTGATTAATTGACGGAGTAATCAATTGAATACTTGATTACTAAAATAATTGATAGTTGCAGCCCTACTTGTATTCAGAAAGCCATAGTCAAACATTAGTTTTCAGCACCAGTAGAGCTATGAGAGGCCTTCAAGAATAAAATAACTACAGTTCCCAGCAAGATGATGTCACTTCCTATTGTTGCATTAAAAACGTGATAGTTTATGCTCACAAGATGGTGGCTGATATTCAAATGTAGGAAATGCTTTTAGCAGCTGAGGAATCTGGATTATGTTTTTGTTGTGTATGTTTTTTTATGTGATTTCTGCAAACACTTTCAGATTTCTTTCACTTCTCAAATTTCAGATCAATTTGAGAAGTGATTTTGATCATGTTTCACATTTTATTGGGTCATGTAGTGTCAGGCACTGGTCTTGGTCTTGTCTCGGTCTCGCCCTCCCTCGGTCTTGGTCTCGACTGCTCTTGGGCCCTAAAAGTCTTGGTCTTGTCTCGGTCTCGATACCCTCTGGTCTTGGTCTTGTCTCGATCTTGGTTTAGGTGGTCTTGACTACAACACTACATATCACGCATGTGAGATTATTGTAGCGCTCTATTTGCAGGATTATCCAAATCATCAGGACAACTTAAGCTCATTCAAAATGCAGCAGCAACCAGAGTCCTCACAGGTATATGAAAATGTGATCATAGCACCTCAGTACTGAAGTCACTTCTTTGGCTCTCAAAGCAACATAGAATCACCTTTAAAATACTTCATTAGATCATAAAGCTCTCAGTGGTTTGGTGTCCCAGTACATCTCTGACTTCTTCCCTCAGGTCATCAGCTGCAGATCTGTGAACTGTTCCAGAATCAGATCTCAGTGTGCTGAAGGTACTTTCAGTTACTGTTCTCCTGTTCTTTGGAACAAGCTGCCTGCTGACCTGAGATCAGTTACAACTGTGCAATCATTCAAACACAGAGTCAAAAGCCTTTTTATTCACACAGACCTGCACTTGATATTTGGTTTGGTTTAGTTTTATTACACTTTGCTGTTTTCACCACCCTAAGGCATTGGGTTTCTATGTTTTTATCTTCTGTTAAAAACACGCTTTGTTGCATGTAATGAAATGTGCTATATAAATAAAATTGCCATTAGGTGAGCCTTTTTATGGCAACCAAAGTATCTTGGACTTCCTCATGAGGCAGAAAAAGCAAAGACCAAAACTGAGCTCTAACATGCAAATGATGGAAAGTTTTGCAGACCGGTGGTGCGCAGACTAATTTGTTGTTCAAATTTATTCTGGACAATAAAAACGATCACTTACATTCTTGTGGCATGAAGTTTGGTTTGTCTTTTTCCTGTTTTAAAATGACAACGCCTCCATAAAGAAATGGTTGTCCTCACTTTGGTGTGAAAAACTGCACCAATCTCTGAACCTCAACCACATCCAGAACCTCTGCAGGAGTCAGAGCAGGTTCAACATCTGGAGCCTGATGTATGAATGTGTACACACAAAACCATGCTTACAGTTTTACCCTCCACACATAAACTTATTTATAGAGGAACAATCTGCAAACTCCAGGCGACCTGCAGACCTCACCTATATGTATTTTGTTTCAAACCTGTGAAAACTGCAGACGGTGTTTGTGTTGGCTCTGAGAGGATCTTACGTGAGGTTCCAAATTAAATACAAAATCCAGAAAACTTCCACTGATTTATTTCTTTAATCAGTGACTGTTGGTTAAAACAAGGTGTGCATTTTTTTTTAAATCACAAAGACAAAAGTGCATCCCAAACTAAAATGTCAGTTCTCATGAAGTGCAAACAGAATTGCAGATTGGTCCACAGGGTTTTTGGACAGCATGTGTCATTTTGCCTCTGTACACCAACACAGACCTCCACATTTAATTCAGTGGCATTTACTAAAATGAACTTTGTTTTAAAAAAATAACAAAAAATTGCTGAGATTTGTACTTTCAGGCTGAGTAGCTGTTTCAGGCCTGTTCCCTTCTTAAGATAATTAAGATAATTATTTAATTAATTCCAAAAAACAGGACTTTTTTTACAGTTACGTGACCCTTCCATAGGCAGCAGATTTTTATTTTTAGAGCAACGCACCCAATCACACATAATGGCAGCATTTTACCTCCAGAATGTAAATATCTCTGATACTCTCACAGAGAGCAAACTTGTGCACTTCTGTGCTGTATGTTTAGTCTCTGGGCAGTGGGATGCCAACTGCCGTCTGCTGCCCTTCCATCTGTCGCTGCGCCTGCACCACCTGATCCTCGGTGCAGCAGTCCTGCAGAAACACAGCAGCCAGGTTGCGCATACGGGGGCTCTCAGAGAGGGAGAAGCGCAGCATGCACTGCAGGATGGCGGGATCTGTGATCTGAAAGCGTGATGCAGGTGTCAGGAGGTTCATGAGGGTGGTGATGGCTGACAGGACCGTCTCCTCCCTCTGGCTCGACAGGCAGTTTGTGACTAAGCTGATTCCGTCACTCTGCAGGATGACATCTCTGCACTCAGGGTCCATACTGAGGTTACACACGCCCCCTGAAATCACCAGAAACAGAAAATAAGAGATAAAGGGATGATAGTCCCTGCAGACAATGACAGAGAGATCACTGCGACACTCACCCATCCCAAACTCCACAAAGTTCTCATTCTCCTCGGTCAACATGTCCAAGAAGAGATCGGTCACCTGGAGCTCCCGCAGATACTCAACATTCTTTGGATCATATGCAAAATTGGCCAAATTAGCCAGGACTTGCTCCTTCGCCTCTGAAGAGCAACAACAAAGCTCAATAACTACTGAAACTAATGTAAATCACATAAAATGAATACTGTGGAGTGACAAAAATAAATCAAATGAATAAATACATGAAAATTAATTAAAATATCAATTCATTTTATTTAAAATATATTTAATTACTTTAGTATTTTATTAATTAAACAGGTCAAGGTTCCTGTACTGCCATGCATCATGAAATCATTTAAACTGTCACTGCGGCTGGTAAATAGACCCCAGCATCTGACTGGTCGCCCTGCCCAGCAAGTCAAGAAGATCAATGACCAGATAATGGAGGGATGCAGCGTCACAGGTGGTGAAGGCTTGGGGCAGGCAGCTGTTCCAGAATGCATTTTGGACAATCACCAGCAGTAATGACGTGGGAAAGCGGAGAACAGCCTGCTCCTGTCACACTGTTTTCAGAACTCCTGCTGACACGCACCTCCCAGTGGAGGGTAAACACAGGATATAGCTCACCTGGTGATATCCAACAGGTGATGTTAGGTTTTTCAGTGTTTTATTTGTTTCCAAGCAAATCAACTCAGCTGAGACTAAAGTTAAAACTCCATAGTTTTAACCTTGATGCCTGGCTTCAATAATTTTTGAACTGAATCGTCCGTATATCCTAATGTTCAAATGATTGTGCTTGTTTATAACAGCTTATTTTCAATTAAAAATAACATGAAACATATTTTAATACAGGGAGAAAAGTGAAACATGTTGATGCTATCCCTGGATATCCTGAAGATTAGCTGTCTCACTGCGAGAAGTCCTCCTGTCCTTAGCTGGACTCCTGAGGGTACTCAGAACACTGCTTAAAAAAATTTAAGGAACTCTTTTTAATCAGCGTTTAGCATCAAGTCAGCGAAACGTCTGGGATGTTGATCTGGTCAGGTAAGTAGCAGAGGGGGCTGTTACTCGGTTTCAGCTGCTTTGGTCTTCATGAAATTAAAAACAGGTGCACTAGAGGGGCAACAATGAAACAAGTCCCAGAAGAGGAATGGTTTTACAGGTGGAGGCCATTCACATTTTCCCCTCCTCATCTTTTCTGACTGTTTTTCACTAGTTTTGCATTTTGCTAGGGTCACTGGTAGCATGAGGCCATACCTGGACCCTACAGAGGTTGCACTCCTCCAGGATGGCACATCAATATGTGCCACTGGCAGAAGGTTTGCTGTGTCTCCCAGTACAGCCTCAAGACCATGGAGGAGATTCCAGGACAGCTGGACAGGGCCGTAGAAGGTCCTTAACCCACCAGCAGGACCAGTATTTGCTCTTTTGTGCAAGTAGGAACAGGATGAGCACTGCCAGAGCTACAAAATGACCTTCAGCAGCCACTGGTGTGAATGTTTCTGACCGAACAATCAGAAAGAGACTTCATGAGGGTGGCCTGAGGGCCCGACGTCCTCTAGTGGGCTCTGTGCTCACTGCCCGGCACCGTGGAGCCCTTAGTATTTGAATACCAGAATTAGCAGGTCCATCAGTATGAATAACCCGAAGCTTTAATTTAATTTAGATGGAAAAAAAATTATTTATTAATTTTATTCCTGTTATAAAAGTTCAGGCATTCAGATGCTGGAGTAAGAAAAAAAAAACGCGTTTTTAAAGGTCTGCCTATCATCTCTAATAATGCAGCGTGTTAGTGCCCTGAGACCGCTCTGAGTACAGCTGAATTTAAAGCTGAATGGGGCTGTAAGCACAGTTGAATGGAAACCGCTGCTCTCACCTTCGCTGTCGGTGTCCTGAAACTCGGTGACCAGAGTTTGTAAATACTCGAAGCGGTCGGAGCTCCGGGACGAACCGCTGCTCCACATCATCCACCGTCAGCTCCGCTGTCCGCGTTATACAAAAGATAAGCGGTTACATAAACCAAGATTTCTGTTAATAACAATAATTACGGATTATTTTTTATTTTTCAGATGGTTCCCACTTCGGTCTGACTCTGAAATACCTCCGTGTAGCTGCGCGGATGAGCCGAAAGTTCCGCCTAATCGATTTGTTTTAAAATTGATTTCGATCAGTTTAGATTTGGACAAACCGCACTCACACATAAGCACATATAATTTAAATTTTGAATTTACACTTTAAATTACATTAAAAGTCTTTTTTTTTTTTTTTTTTTTTTTTACCAAAAATGTTTCCTAAAATCAGAAAACTCTTATCGTTGCACCAACGGTACATGTAGAAGACTACGTGCTTTTTATTTTTTTAAGCTTTAAAGTATTAAAATAGTTTCATGAGACTTAATGGATTAAAATAAGAAAATTAACTGTTAAGCGGAAGCTGGCTTCAGGTGGTACCGGAAGTCGCGAGTAAGTTCAGGATACGCAGGAGGTGTGTGCATCGTCTCAGCCAGCTGTAGGGGAAGGTCAGTCTAAATAACACTGATGTAAGTTAGCGTCTTCTGTCAGTTATTTTTAAATTAAAATTAACCCAAAACAATGAACCAGCACAAACTGTCCGCCGGGAAACGGCTCGCCAAACCGATCCTGTTTGGGACGATCATCGTGGGACTCGCTGCTGCCTTCATCAACAGGTAACGCTCACCTGTTATTTCAGCTCGGTCACCTTTACGTACCAACAAGGTGCGCGCTTGCTACATGCCGGTGTTTACTGCAAACGGCAGTGATGCTCTGAAAGAGTCAGAATTGAAGATTTTAAAAGCAGCACGACTTTCAATCTCTCAAAATACTACAGGGGAAGCAGTACAATGAAGTATTAGGGCCACCGGGGAGGGGGCAAAATAAGGGGCTGGGGGAGAGGGGTAAAAGACAAAAACCTCAGAGTTTTAGAACATGGGTAAATTTCCAAAGAAAAACATCTAAGCTTATGAGAAAAGGAGCCAGGGCTGCAGATCCCCTTCTTACTGTCATACTCTAAATAATTTCACTAATAATTCCTCCATTAAACTTTATAAAAAGGTGCAAACCACTGGGTACACTCAGTAACAGGAAGGCCGGATTAGACTTCAGCACAGAGCTGAAAAAATCATGGAGTGTGCAGTTTCTGCTCAAATTCAGCCAAATGCTGCAAAACTGATCAGACAACTCTTCACAGTGCAAATGGATGATGACCCAAAGCAAACTGCAAGAACAACCTGTAAGTTCCTCAAGGTAAAAAAGAAAAGGGGGGGGGCAGGCAAGATAGTCATCTGATCTCAGCTCAGTAGAGCAGCTTTTCAGTTACTAAATACAAAACTGAGTATGGACAGATGCACAAAGAAGCAGCAATTGAAGGTAGCTGCAGCAAAGGCCTGGCAGAGCATCTCATGGGAGGAGAAACAGCATCTGATAATGTTGTAGACTTCTGGCAGTTAATGCAAACATTTTGTTAGACCCTTCAAATTAAAGCTGAAAGTTTTCAAAATCCCCAGTGGTGGTGTACAGAGGAAAAATTACAAAAATCATCACTGTCCAGAAGTTTGTGGGCCTGACTGTAAATGACAGGTGTCTTTATCTTTAGGTATTTAGGTTTATCTACCACTTTTGGATTTTGTGTAAATTTTTTGTAGATGTTCATAGATTTCAGGGGATGAATTCTGGTGATTATGGCTTTTTATCTATTTTTGTGACTTGTCAAAATTTGACAAATGAAGGGAAATAAATGTATTAAATTATAAAGAAACTATAAAAAACTTCATGTTGGAAAACAGTTTCTTACTGTTGTAAAAAATGGAAACTAGTAAAGTCACTGAAATGAAAGTAGCCATTGTTATTTGTTGCTTTTCCACTGGTTTTGTACACTGAACCACCATGTGATATCGGAACAAAGGTTCCAGTCTCAATTTTTTTCCTCTGGTTCTCCAACTTTTGCCATTTGTTTTCATCCATTACTTCCTCTGTTGTGCAGACAGAGGTTCTTTGAGGACATCGTCGATCTCAGGGCTCAGGAGAGAGCACGCAATGACGCCAAGAGGTTGGAAGTGATGGAAAGGCGGCAGAGGCAGATTGACGAGCTGACCGAGAAGAAGAAGCAGCAAGGGGGGTAGCGGCTGAATGCGGCGGCAGCCTGAACCTCACAGCTGTGCTGCTCAGTGCCTCTGCAGTGGACTGTGATACAAAGCAGGTTTAAGCGTGTGGATGCAGCACACATCCAGCTGTGCAAAGACAGCTTTCAGTAATGGATCACTGAATTAACCCAGCTGGCCACATCTACTGTGCAAGATGGCAGCTGATTCATTTCAAAGGTTCTTAAACCGTGTCTGTCCTTGTACTGTTTGTCCAGCAGGTGGCAGAGTTGACTGCAACCTAAGGGACTGTATCAATGAAAATATGATTTCTTCAACTATAAATCACGTGAGCTATACATTCTTAAGGATCATTTATTTTAACACATGAAACACATGAAAATCTAAAAGTGCACACTGCAGAGCTTTTAGATTTTCATGTGTTTTTGTTGGTTTCAGTTTATTTTAATCGGGATTAAAAATAAGACTCAAATCCTGTATGAGAAACATCAGGTCTGCCTTCACTTTTTAATCAAGCAGGAAAATCAAACTGCTGTGCTCAGTGTTGCTGAAAGTGCAAGTGATGATTTTTTTTTTAAATTCACTATCAGTGTTAAATAAATCTAAACTGAAATATCAGTCATTATTAGATGTGCAGTGGAAGTCTCAGTCTGTAAATGGTAACTAAATGCTATAAGATAAATGTAGTGGAGGGAAAAAGATAATTAAAAAAAAAAAAGCTACTTTGGGCTGAGTTAGCAGATGTTTTTACACTGATGACTTCCTGACAGCCCCCAAGGGATCTGTGTCCCATCGCAGTAGAATGTAGCTAAAGGTAACGGGTACAATATAATCACCGACTGTATATAAACCATGGATGTACCTTATGGGTCTAAATAAGTGAAGCCTCTGTATAAATGTCTTAAACTTGCATTCTTCCTGATGGCCAGAAGGGGGCGTCTCCTCTGGTTGCTAAAAGTAAGCAGAGTGCATAGAAGTCTAATGCTCACTCACTTAAATCACTTCCTGATTTAAGTCATTAGTTTTAATTCTGATTAACTTACTGTTCTGTGGTGTTGTGGGTAACGCCACACCAAAGCCTTCCATGCAAAGTTCCCCAGTTCAAGCGCAGCCTCAAAGTGGGTCACAAGCCCAGGTAGGAAGGGTGTCAGGTGCAAAAGCTGTACCAGATCAAGTATGCAGATTTATCTGTTGGGAGCAGCTGAAACTCTAAATGCACACTCTTTTTACTACTACTACTACTACTACTACACATTATGTTACACAGAGTATCCTGTCAGGGCAGCACGGTGGTGTGGTGGTTAGCACTGCTACCTCACAGGTCCATGAAGGTCCTCGGTTTGATTCCACCATCGGCTCATTTTAATTTCAAAGCAGTAACATCTAATTTATACCCACATAAGTTCAGTTATGCAGAATATATTATGAAGCAGTCACATGCTGGTGGTTGCCAGGCAACAGCATAAAAACCTTCTCCACCTCCATCTTTTATATACAGTCTGTAAGCGTAACTGAACCCATTTCAGGTTCATATAAGAACCTAAACAGGGTCAGTAGTTCCTCTAATGGAGGAGCAGTTAAGCTGCTTATCCAGAGAAATAATTTAAGGATGCGCTGTTTTCAGCTCTTCTTCACTCACACTGGCATGAAAATATAAATTAACATCTACAGATCTCAGAGCTGGTTATGAGTGTTTTTCCCTATTTTGTAGATCAAGTCAAATGAACATCTTTATCTAAATGGTATGTTATAATTTCTAAACGGATGCATGCTAGGTTCCTAATGATAGAAAACAAACAGCAAATCTGAACATTTGAGGTGCAGAGGGTGAAAATGACTTCAGGGACCAACTGAAACAGTGTGGTATAATTCCATATTTTATTTAAACATGCTATAAAAGAAATCTAAAATAAATTAAACCCACTACCAGGAAATATTGCACTGGTATGAAAATGGAAAAAAAAAAAGTGCTTCACTTGCAACTGAGAAAGGTTTGTACATCACCTCAAATAAAAAAATAAAAAAATAAAAAAAAACTCAATGTGGATAAAACGCTTCGACTACAGGATGTGCGAATGCTGGCTAACTGGTCCGAACACTATGACAGCACTGCTTTACTGGCTGCCTGTCAATAATGATCAATATGACCAATACTGTACACGTCATGTCACACAGTTCAGAAGTTACATGGTGTGTTTGGCTCACTGAAAGACTCCCCTCGACTCTGTGAAACCAAGTATGGGGTCAAATACAAGAGCATGAAGATGAGCACTGAAGCTGGGATCATCAGCTAGATGCTGGGATGGTGTTTAAAACCTGGATGACTCTTATGTTGGAGATTTGGAAATATTAATAATTGATGGGGTCATGGGTCACAATTATTCAGGCCATCTGCACATGTCACAAGCCATTAATGATTTTTTTTTTTTATAATTACAGGGGTCAGCAGTGAATACAAGTGGTTTAATTGGAGTTACTGCATATTAAAAGACTGCTTACATTAAAATGTCCCATCAAAATTTCCAAAAATAATTGCATAATATTTCCTTTTATAGATGATGTGCTATTCTTAGAAACCACTTCACATGTCAGGGGAGATCCTCAGAAATCAAAGTGTAAACAGTCTTTGTGAGTCAGAGAGCAAACAGTAGATACAATAACACATCGTTTACAGACAGGATCCCAAATTTACAGCAAACGAAGCACAAGTGAGAACAGAGAGAGAGAGAGGGAAGACGAGGAGATGACCCACGGTAACAGTACATCAAAGTTTTACAGCATCAGCCTTTCGTGTTCCCTCTTTTTGGGCCTTCTCTTTCTTTTGGGTTTCATGATAACGTCACAAAGCCAGGGGCACTAAACCGGGGGACGAGGCAGCAGGGGGCGCCGTGATGGCCATCCGGGTACCAGCTTCCAGCCCGTTCACGGTCCTGCTGTGAGAAAACAGACTTTTCAAATAAAACAAAAGGCCTCAGAAATGAACCTGTTACCAACCTCCAATCAAAGCCTCCACAATTAAAGCCAGTTTATTTTAATGCAAACAAGGCGGTTTCTGCCAGATTAGGAAAGTCAGGGAAGCAGGATATAATAAAAATGATCAGTCATTAAAATACATATAAGAGCTAGATCAAATATATAGATAATATTTTAATTGTTAAAAGATAATGAATAAGGAGCTTGTTTGAGACAGAATGGACTGAGGGACTGCACCAATGCCCAGTATCAAATAAAGAAGAATTATTTTGAACTACGTTTCATGCAAAGCTACTCTGATAGAGTCCAAGATTAAAAATAGAGACCTGGAATTTCACATACCAGACCATAATAGTTCTCATTAAAAATTTAAAGCAAGTAAAAGTGTCATCAATGTTAACTATATATAAAAGAGGAGGTGAGTAAATATACTTAGTTACAACACACTACTGAAACTTATAAATAAATGGGAAAAAGAGATCAGACAGCCTCGAAGCTTCTGTCAGTTTTACCAAATCAAAAAGCTGTTGACACAGCTCAGAGCACCACCCAGCACACCAGGAGGTGCTGCTGTCCTCATTATCAGCTGCCCTCCAGCTCACACACAGGACAACAGCTGCATAGCAGACATGAGGCACCATCAATGAACATGAGTAGCTAAAAATAAAAGCTGAACACAGAAAGGACGCAGGACAGTGAGCCGAAGTTATCCGACTGGTTTGACTGGGTTCTTCTGTGGGTGATAGCTGGGGTATGACAGGCATCCTGTCATTAGGTCAGAGGCATGACTTTGGAAAGCTCAGAAAGAAGAGCTTTGGAGGAGTGCCAGTGAAAATAAATGTCTAAGACTGGGCTGGGCATTACATGGAAATTTATTTTACTGGTATCAGACACAGTTTCTGTGTATCTGAGCTTCTGCACTGACAGAAAAGTAAGTTTCCTCTGTTGATACTGAGCACGTACCAGTTTTCCAACAACAAACAAAGTCTAAAGAAAAAAGCAAATGTTGCAAACGTCTAATTAGAGCAAGAAAATAAGTCAAGTGTGGTCTATCTGAAGGCATGCATGCTTGACAATGAAAGGCTATGCCCCTCATAAGATGACGGATGGTGTCCTGGGGGATCTTCTCCCAGATCTGGACCAGGGCATCGCTGAGCTCCTGGACAGTCTGAGGTGCAACCTGGTGGTATCAGATGGACCAAAACATAATGTCCCAGAGGTGTTCTGTTGGGTTTATTTATCTATTGGGTTTCAGGTGAGTGTGGGGGCCAGTCAGTGGTATCAATTCCTTCATCCTCCAGAAACTGCCTGCATACTCTCACCACGAGACACCAGGAGAAACCCAGGACCCTCTGCACCAGTGTAGGGTCTGACAATGAGGTCCAAGGATTTCTAATATATCTGATACCTGATGGCAGTCTGGGTGCCGTTGCCTAGCCTGCAGAGGTCTGTGTGTCCCTCCATGGATATGCCTCCTCAGACCATCACCGACCCACCACCAAACCAGTCATGCTGAATGATGTTACAGGCAGCATAAGTTACCATGGTGCTGTACCCAGGTAAGAAGTGGCCCACCTTCATAGTACAGAAAACCCCGGGTTAACCCCGAAGTTACCTGGCTAAGATGAAATCGTGCTCTGTAGGACAGGCCTCAGGTAATTTTCCTTTGTGGGGATAATTTTGTTTACTAAACCATAGAATTGAATTCTGTTTAATAAATGGGCAGACATGACAGGAAGGTGCACAGATTTTAGTTTAGTCAGATAACAGACTGAAGGTGAACGCTACTGTACCCTTCATCTCTGTACTGAAATCACTCTATGTCCTTGTTGTGTACCCACACTGGCTGTTTCTGTTGCACAGCATAAACACTACACTCCCTCTTACCACCAGTCTGAGCAGAAAACTTTAACATAACCTTTGTCATCACATAAAACCATAAAGAAGTTCAAAAACAGCCTGATCCTACTGGCAGGTATTTATGTGCATGATGTCTTATTTATTGGTGCCACAGAGCTCAACTGTTGCTCCAAAACACACCAGAACCCCGGAAGTGTAAATTTCAGAGGATGATTGAGGCTTACTGAATAATATTTATTGTGATGACACTACACAACAAGGCCAGCAACTAAGCAGACACACTCAAAAAAGTATTCGAACAAGTACTCATTCACAGTGTCTGCTTCTGCGAGTAAGCATAATCCTCACTGCATGCTTTTCACTGGCTTTGCTGACAGTAACACAAACACAGAATGACACCAGCCTCGTCCTCTGCAATAAAATATCCACTGTGCTGTTCTCTAATTTGCTCGTCCTCTGGGACGGCATGTTTGCCATCGGGAAATTACAGGATGTGGTCAGTAACAGACCTGGAAATTCTGTAGGATGTGTCATGTGCATCAGTTACTGCTTATTAATGAGCATTTTCCAGGCTCTTCCTCCCCTCGTGGCTTTCTTTTCCCACTTTAATCATCATACTGGTTTTTATTTTATGTTTGATGTAAGATAAAAAAATCTGTACACATCTGTGTAGGTAGTGTTAAAAATCACCACAGCTCCCTAAATGAATCCAGTCTGAATGACGATTTGAACAAACATTTTCTTTTAAGTCATCTTCTGAGCAGCTTTCAGCCAGAAATGAAAACAAATAAATGGTATTTGTTAATGGAATTATTGGTTAGATCTAGGGCTGAAAACAAACACTTTATCGAGAAGAAAAACATCAATCAAGCCAGTTTAGAGTTGAGAGATTATTCCAGCACCACCACCCTTAAATGGTTATTTAGCCCCACACTTATCTCTACCAGACGGGAAAAGAGTTTTGTTAAAGAGCAGCAGCAGCATGCATGCCCCTCTACACATTCGCATAACAGGCAAAGGAGCTACAGTTACCCCAAATTAATGCAGGGAATATGACCATCTCAGTCCTGCAGGGGAAAAATGCATACAAGTCTCAGATACTCTTCCACGAACACAACCATGATGTCCATACCCACAGTTAACACAGTAATAAGGAATGACTCATAACTCACGCTTTATCAAAATATGATGTGTGGAGTGCTTGTGAGTAGTTTGCATTCAGGGCGTTGCTGTTGTCGAGACCGTACGCCTTGCGAGCTTTCTGGTCTTTGGCAAAGTTCCTGCAGGCGGCAAGCTTCGACTCCAGAGCCTGTGAGGACACAGAAGATGAAGAGGAAAGATACAGACTTCCGACATGAAGCCGGAGGTGGAAATGGGGACCGGAAACAGGAAGTAGGAATGACTCACCCCAACTTTCCGGAGCAAATCACTGACAATGTTTAGGGCTGATATTCTTGCTGAGGGAGTCAGTGGGGAGTTGCTGCCATAGCCATTTGATAGCACTTGGTAGAAAAGAATAAAGAAAATTATTTATTTATTTTTTATTTTATTATTATAATTTATTTATTATTAGGGTTTTTTCTCCCCCTTTTGTTGGCCTGAAAAGGGATTTTTCTGCCCCCACTGCCCCTGTTCAAGATGATTTTCTATACCTTCGAAGGTTTAAGAAGTGATTGTTCAGCTTGTTCATTACAGACAGAAATATTTTAAATGCAAATAAACACAGCAGAACATTTAAATAAAGAGCCACTCAGATGTCCCTGCGTGTACTTGCATGATGAGGAAGAGAAAGACGGGCTGCAGGTACCTGTTTGGTTGGCAAAGGCGTTGTCCAGACCTTTGCTCAGTGGGGTAGCAGGCAGCGAGAGGGAGGCCTGCACAGCAGTGTCCATCTTTACATTATCCTGTGTGGGCGAACTCGGAGCCGACATCCTGGATACATCTGCCTGCCTCTCTCGCACGGCGAGCTCCTGCCGCAAATCTTAGGAAGAAAAAGAACAGAAAGAAATTCCAACATAACATATGTAGGAATGCAGATATTTGAGCCCTCAGAGGGCAGGCTGCAGCAGTCAGGATTGTTGGCAGGGCTCATGAGAGAGATTTACTGAATAATCACCTCTGGCTTCATCCTTTAATCTTTGCACCGAGACCAGCAGTGACTCCTTCTCATCCAGCTCACTCTCCAGGAAGGCATTCCTCTCAATGGCTTGGTTCAGACGCTGCTCGAAGTTCTCAAGAGATACAATAGTAGCTCTGGAACAAATAAAAAGAGATTTAATTTATTCAGTGCAAATAACCTCAAAGGCATGTTCTCTATAGATACTAGAGCTTGAATAATAATGAGTAAGAGATCAATATCTCGAGCTTATCCATTGATTTTAATCCAGCTTTGTCCAAGAATCAATTGAATTTGAGCCATTTGCTAATTGTAACGAGGTCCTAACAAGGTTTTATAAAAATTAAACTGATATCACAAAGCAGCTGAGCAATTTAAAGTGGGAAGAAACAGAAATACCTTTGCACCTTGTTGGGATCATTCTGTTCATTATATTAAATATTCTACATTATCCCAACAACAAAACCAGATCTTAAAAATCAAGTAGGAAATTTTAGGTGCATAAGGAAAAAAAGAAAAACAAACAAACAAAAAATACAGCTGCAGTTCCGCAAACAGCCACTTGAGGCTGACGCCAAAAGTGAGTCAGCCCCACAGGCTCGTGTTAAAACATCTAACTTTAAAGCAGAAATAAACATGTTTACAGCCTGATATAAAAAACTTTTCCCACTTAATAAACAATGCATGGGTATCAATGTTTTTCTTAAAATCACCTGTTTGAAATTAAGGCTTAATGTTTGCAGTGAGTCTGCTTTGACAGCCAGTAGCCATTTCCCAGGCTTCACTGAACTGAATCATTGGAGCATAAGCCAAGTATTAGCAGGTATCTGTGTCTGTACAGCTTTCTAACATTACCTTATAACATGGCAATATCCTAAGTGTTAAAATTAAGGCTTCTAAATGGGGAATTCCTAAACCAACTGGTGATATCATGATGGTTACAGTGTATGATAAAGATGCATCACATTTAACAGTAAAGGGCAAAGCTGCAAAGAAAGACCACGTTTTATTCTATTTAGTAGTCCTGAGAGTCCAAACTGACCTTTTGGCTCTTTCCAAGTCATCATTGGACTGCTCGAGCTCTCTGACGTATTTATGGAGCTGCTCCTTGATGCTGCGTGTTTGGCCGAGGTCATCCTCCAGCATGGAGATCTGCTTGTAGCTCTGAGAGTATTGCTGCTCCAGCTTCTCCTGAGGAGGAGGATTGTAGACAACATGTACTGTACATTAGTCTGCATGCAACAGCTCCCAAAGCACACCGCCATCCATTTCTCAGCGCTCCATTCATTTTCCCATTCCTTTAAAAGGCAGTAGTTGTGAAGCATGACCTATTTATCCACTAGCTCTGAGACAATCAGCATGATAAACACCACCGGGCCTGTCTGTGCGTCTGACCTACATCTGCTGCTAAAGCAGCGTCTAACTGAACTGCAGCCAGGCGCAGAAAGGCCCGACAGTACTCTGTTTGCTCTCTTTCAGCATGTCCAATTAACACTACAGTTAGAAATAAAATAACAGTCCAGATAAGTTTGATGTGCAAAACACAGCATGTTTCATCTAATATTACTTATAAATCAGAAAATAACACATTTTCAACATTAAAAAACATGCTTTTCCAAAGCCCTATTTCATTAATGTGCCTTGTGAAGAAAGGCTTTCTTAATCATTATTGTGCTTGAGTAAAACTACATTTTTTTAGTAAAAAATATCAATTTATGTGTGTGCTTTGAACTCTCTCTGAACCACTTTGTGATGTTTGCTAAATGAATAAAGGTATTTTTGTGCTCGTGTTTTAAGAAATGCAACTGTTTCTAAAATATTTGTGTGTTTTCTGAGAGTGTGATGCGTTACAAATAGTTGGTTCACTGTGAAGAATTTCATGGTGTGCATGAAAGATGGATAAAAGCTTTCAAGTCTTAAAGCTGAAGCCAACACGAAGTGACTTAAACCTGCATTCTTTCTAATGACCAGCAGGGGACAGACCTTGTGGTTGCAAAAAAGACTTTTGGTGCTATAGAAGTTTATGGGAAAACCTCAGACTCGACCTCTGTAAACCCTTTCCTGATGGGTGTATGAGCCCTTTCACTCATTCGGGTCACATTGAATAAAACATCAACTACATTTTGTACATTTTGGTCAGTCTAACTGGGAATTTATACTTCTGTGTTAAATCTACACTGTGGGTACATCATAATCGTAAAGCCTTCTGAAAACTGACGCCGTAACCTGGCGGGCACCTCACTAGAAATGTAACTACACGTTGCATTGACGCAGCCATTGGCCCATTCAGAACCATTTCCTCTCTCCCCTCAGCCCCCACCAGTTGCAGCAGATGACTGCCCCTCCCTAAGCCTGGTTCTGCTGGAGGTTTCTTCCTGTTAAAAGGGAGTTTTTCCTTCCCACTGTCACCAAGTGCTCACTCATAGGGGTCTTTTTGATTGTTGGGTTTTGTCTATATTATTATAAATCTATAAATAACATTATTATTGTAATGTTATTTAGTTAGTTTGCGTTGTTTGTCGTCTTCTGAAATGTTTTCTTCAAAACTGTGCAAAGATACAAAACTATAGCACAGTGTGCAGTAAAATTAGATCTGTGAAGACGCGCCCCTAAAGCCACTAATGCACTGTTGCTCCAACATCTCACCACTGTTGCATTTCCTCCAAAAAAACAAATTCACTTGAGGTGTGGAGTCAGCATCGCTGAAAGTAAAAGCTGTCAGACACCTTGGCACAAACATCTTTTCCCTGCAGGTGGCTTGACTCACCCGGCTGGAAACATGGACTCAGAAATGAGCTGCTTGGATGCAGCAATTATGGAGCGAGAACAGGAACGAGACATGATCTGATGCATTATTTATAAGAGTCGCACAGATCAGCTGCATCAGTCTACAGCCAGATTAGGACAGAACAGGTGGTGAGATTGGAAAGCGATACCTCAGCACCCCACTGCAAGAAGATTACCATTTAGATTGCACTTCAAACATCTCATCTCTAGGACTATACTCCATTTTCATAGAGGCCAGTAAACCACATGATAACCATTACAGGCAGAAATCCAACAAACACAGACCCACAAAAATAAGAGGTGTTGTTCTTCCAAAAGGCAACTGATGACCTTTTTTTCTGCGAGACACGGGACAAGGTTTGATTTCAATATTTCTGTGATCATAAACCACAAAGACAAAGCAGGTGCATCTTCACTCCCAAGAGACAACGCTGAAGAGCAGGAAATGATATAGGATGGCTAGAAAATAAAGCCCTTATATTTATTTCAAGGATACGCATGAAGGCACTTGCCTAATGCCTTGTTGATATTAGAAACATATATATATAATGCTGGCCTCATCATAAACATACAGTCAGAGAGAAAGTCACATTCACAGCCGAGATCTTCTCAGACATATATCGTTAAAATAAGCCATTACAGCTCAGTAGCAATTAGTCTGTCAGATTTTTAATTAATCAGTTAAATCAGTGTGTTGATAAGATGCCAGAAAATAACACCAAATGCTCATAATGATTTTTCCTGACCACATGGTGGCACCAACATGTTCATTACTGAGCTTCAGCACTAAAATTTAACTCACGAAATGTTGTACACGGTTCAGGGTGACTAACATTAACTTGCAATGGGACAATTTTTTATTTAAGTGAATAAACTAGATATAAAATGGTAATTACAGAGGTTTAGAGGTGCTGGTTGATAGCTAGCTTTTAGCATGCTAAGCGATAATAAATTCCTGTAGCATATTTAATGCACAGATATTAAAGTGGTAGGGTACTTTTTGACTGAACATCTACATTTGTTTGCTAGTTCAGACTTGGATTTTATTGAGTGAAGGTTTGTTTCTAACTAAATAAAAACAGGTTAGCTCTCATTAGCCACATTCACATGATATTGAATTAATCGGAGAATTCAGTTCCCAGTTTGGAAAATTCAGAGGAATGAATGGAGGTTGTTGGGTGAAATTGAAAGTTGGGTGCTGTACCATAAACGTCCTTAAAATTGCTTTGATCACTAGCAAATTGCAGCAGTCTCCTGTAGCTTGCATGGGAGACGCTGACTTGTCTGCAAACACTTGCTAGCTACAAGCCAAGTGACAGCAAAACTTGAAAAATTGCTACAAAAACATTTGCCTTCAGTGCTGCAACCACAACATGTCAAAAAGGTCCAACAAATACTTTGAAGTCTCCATTTCCTGTTTGTGTTTCACTACCGCTTTGAAAATAGCTGGCAAGTGTTTGCAGACAAGTTGGCATGTTCCATGAAAACTACAGACAACCATGCAATCTCCTAGTGCCCAAAGCAAAGGAGGTTTTTGCCACCCAATTGGGGAATACACATTTTACCACCATGACCAGTGGTTGCCAGGGGGTCAGTGTCAAAGTATTTCTACAGGATCTCTGATCATGTAATTTACACATATCATGAATCCTTCTAGTCTAAAAGAGGATGCAAACCTACAAATGGCAAATGAACTCTGCAATTTGCAATTTTCTGGCACTTAGAAATCCACTGATGACCCAGACTAGACCCTGGGCCTTTAGGTTGACACATAAAACAGAGATGCAGCCCACAAGACATCACCCGTTGATTAGCCAAATCATATTATGTTTCAAAATGTCCATCATAGAAGTTTAATCCCTCTTTTATACATCTATGGACAGCCCAAGACCCTTTCCTTCCCCACTGCAGTTACCTTGAGCGTTTCAACCTCATTTTTGAGTCTGTTGTTCTCAGACTGCAGGTCCTTCATTCGATGCTCGGCCTGGCCCAGCTGTGCTTCCAGCTCAGCTTCCAGCTCCCTGCTCCCCTCCTGAAACTCGAGCAGCTCCTCCTGAGCCTCCTCACAGCTGTGGGCAGACACACAAAAAAGCCATTAGACAACAATTCAAGACAGAAAGAGGTCAGCGTACAAGCCTGGGAGACACGGCTGGTAGGTGCATTCATCAAATTTTACAGCTGGACATAGTTTTATTTTTAGCATTGTTGCATCTCCTCTGGGCACTGGAGATCCGACCCAGATACAATTCCCCAAACTCAAATGCAATTTGTGTCACCTACTTTGCAAAGTGGGTGTTTTAAAGGATTTAACTGTTCAGTAGAAGTCACGTTCTCTTAAAACAGCAGGAGGTGGGCTGCAATAACATTAAATATTAACTGATGAATTAATATTTAAAGACTTACAAACACTTCCTTTTGGGCGAAATTCACTTCAGCAAAGAGTGACCATTTCACTACATTTAAAAACAGTGACTGAAAAGAACTGATTTCTCCTGTGTACCGTGCTTATTCTAAGAAAACTCAGATTCAGCTCAGCCTGAGTTTCAAAGATCAGTGAATTGGCATTATTATGACTTATATTTGCACTAGAGGTGAGAATCACCAGACACCCCCATGATATACAACACATTATTATTGTCATTTTTTATGACTATTTTTTGTAACTTATATCACTGGATAAAGCAGATACTGACAAAGTTAACTTTGAGAACAGAATTTGCAGTTGTTATTGCAATACTCTGCAAAATGTAAACAAAAAAAAATCTTAATAATAATGAATTGTGAGTAAATTATTGTGATAATATATCATGACCAAAGTAAAGCAAATGAAAAAAAGTGTTGTATTTGTATTCCACTCTGTACTGTAACATAACTGACCAGAAACGCTCCATCAGATTAAGATCTGGGGAGTTTCCAGGCCATGCATCTAAAATGTTAAAATGATGATCTCTGAGCAAGTGCCAAAAGTGATAACTAAGTGAGTTACCATTTTGCCTTTTGACATGGAACTCCCTCATGCTGCAAAATACACAGATTGCCGCAAAATTGCTACTGGATTGTTACAAGAAGTTGGTCTTTGATGATGTTTTTAGTAAGCTCAATGCTTAAAAACAGACATAAAAGGTGCAGAACAGACTAAAAAACACCA